>NW_007377747.1:311433-317703 GCF_000475195.1 Diaphorina citri
GCAGGCAACGCATTAATGTGTTTGTGCGCATACGTTTCTGCGCAGTTCTTTCTGCTCCTCCGCTAGCGCGCTTGCATTATGGCGCTACCTAACGGACGAAAAAAACAACTGCGCAAAGTCTGACGTCATACATATTTGAACTCTTTCATTAGAACGGAAAATAAAAATTGAATTTTGGACCTTTTAAAGTTATTTTTTCGGATTTTTGACCTCAGATTTGGATTTTTTCCCAACTTTTTACATAGGAATCGACCATTTATTAATAATTTTTACCCATTTGCAACTGCTCCATTGGCAAAAATACCAAAATGTGATTTTCCGATTATTTTTCATAATCGATTATACTTTCGATTATTTTTTATAATCGATTACGATTATCAATAATAATAATAATCGATTATCATAATCGATTATTCCCAACACTAATTCGCAGTAATGAGGCCGTAGACCAGGCAGCTAAAGACCCACTATCTATTGTCCCCCGTGATCGAGTAGAAGATATAGTTAATGAGGCAATAAGGAACCTCAGTACTCCTTTGAAGCTATACACGCCCCATGATTTTAAACCTTGGATTGCCAAACTATGCAGAACTCAATGGCAAAGATCTTGGGACGATATCCTAATAAACAAGTTAAAAAAGATCAAGCCCATCATCGTGGAGTGGCCATCCAGTCAAAGGAGCACCAGGATGGAGGAGGTGGTGCTCACGAGACTCAGGATTGGCCACACTTGATTGACTCACAAGCATATATTCACCCGTGAGCCTCAACCCCTTTGCTAGTGCGGAGATATTCTCACCATCCATCATATCCTTGTCTGTATCACCCACGCCCACATTCGCGCCTCTTCATCCTCACCTCCCTCCCTAGCTGATGATGTTGAAGGCGTCGATTCCCTATTCTATGTATACCTCAAAACCCTCAATCTGTTTAACCTAATATAAACTAGGGATATCAGCGCGAACGACCTACTGTATACGTACTGTTAAAGCGCTTTAAAGGAAAAAAAAAAAAAAAAAAAAAAAAACACATTCCCTCTTACACTGTTTTGAAGTGAAGTCTGTGTTTTTCTGCTCCTCGTTAATATATTTATATCTCAGTAATTACTGAAACCACTGAACCATTTCCTTTTTATATCAAAATGTTCCTTTTTCCTCGTTGTGTGGTCCCAAGGGTTAAGGGTTATGGACAGCTGAAGGCTGACTACCTCAAAGGACAGGAACGGCACGAAGGACACAAAGGAAAATTGCTGGTGTCTTACCTTGATAACAAGCGGGGTCCGTCCCTCCGGGAATTTTTCGATCTTGGTTAAAGAAAATCAGTATTTATGTACCTACCTATTTTATTTAATATTCAGTTTATTATTATTCTTGATTTGATTTTTTGATTTTACTTTCATGTAATGATTTAAAATCAAGACTAGAGCCCGTTCTCCCTTTCTTCCTAATATAATGTTTAAATCACCCATCCATTTATTGGCCTTCCTAGGCGTAGTTTAACATAGGTGACGCTAAAACCGGTCTTAAAATAACGACTGAAGTGTTATCTAAAACTTTCTCGCTTTGAGTTCATAGGTCGTCGCGACAAATTTCAAGATCAGAGCTCATTTGTGTGAGAAAATGTGAAAAAAAAAAACACAATTAGGTACTCGATTAAATTTAAGTCACCCATCCATTTATTGGCCTTGCTCGGCGTAGCTTAACATAGGTGACGCTAAAACCGGTCTTAAATGATCGACTGAAGTGTTATCTAAAACTTTCTCGCTTTGAGTTCATAGGTCGTCGCGACAAATTTCAAGATCAGAGCTCATTATTTTGTGTGAGAAAATGTGAAAAAAAAAAAAAAAATACAATTACCCAATTAACTTTAAGCCACCCACCCATTTATTGGCCTTCCTCGGCGTAGCTTAACATAGGTAACGCTAAAACCGGGCTTAAATGATCGACTGAAGTGTTATCTAAAACTTACTCGCTTTGAGTTCATAGGTCGTCGCGACAAATTTCAAGATCAGAGCTCATTATTTTGTGTGAGAAAATGTGAAAAAAAAAAAAAAAATACAATTACCCAATTAACTTTAAGCCACCCACCCATTTATTGGCCTTCCTCGGCGTAGCTTAACATAGGTAACGCTAAAACCGGGCTTAAATGATCGACTGAAGTGTTATCTAAAACTTACTCGCTTTGAGTTCATAGGTCGTCGCGACAAATTTCAAGATCAGAGCTCATTTGTGTGAGAAAATGTGAAAAAAAAAATCCCACAATTACTCAATTAACTTTAAGTCACCCATCCATTTATTGGCCTTGCACGGCGTAGCTTAACATAGATGACGCTAAAACCGGTCTTAAATGATCGACTGAAGTGTTACCTGAAACTTTCTCGCTTTGAGTTCATAGGTCGTCGCGACAAATTTCAAGATCAGAGCTCATTTGTGTAAGAAAATGTGAAAAAAATCCCCCAAAAACCAGTTTTTTTGGATTTTTGGCTTTATGGTTCTCTGGACAAAATTTGCACCACCATTTTTTTCTCATTTTCTCACACAAATGAGCTCTGATCTTGAAATTTGTCGCGATGACCTATGAACTCAAAGCGAGAAAGTTTTAGATAACACTTCAGTCGTTATTTTAAGACCGGTTTTAGCGTCACCTATGTTAAGCTACGCCGAGCAAGGCCAATAAATGGATGGGTGACTTGAACCTTATATTGGGAATAAAGGGAGAACGGGCTCTAGTCTTGATTTTAAATCATTACCTACATGAAAGTAAAATCAAAAAATCAAATGAATAATAAAAATGAATATTAAACAAATTAGGTAGGTACATAGGTACTGATTTTCTTTAATCACGATCGAATAAACTACGGGCTAAAAAAATTCCCGGAGGGACGGACCCAGCTTGTTAGTGCTAAAACACGTTTTGAGGTCCCTAGAGCCTAAATCCAAAGTTTCAGCCATTGGTCCGTGTGTGTATCTGTCTGTCTGTCTGTGTGTCTGTCTGTGACAAAATATCTCGAAACGGTAAGAGCTAGAGACTTGAAATTTGGTAGGTAGCTGTCAAATGTGACAAGGATGCGACACGAAACTTTTGGTTAAGATCGGTGCAACGCTTGGCGGCAATTTACCGCTTTTTGGCGGTTTTCGGTGTATTCAATAATATTTCGGGAATGGTATGAGCTAGAAAATTGAAATTGGGTATGTAGTTCAAAAATGTGATAATAAGGACCCTTAAAACGTTTGGTTGAGATAGGTGCTGCGGTTGGCGGTATTTTTACCGCTTTTGTACAGCTTTCGACCGTTTTTTTTGGCGGTTTTCAGCCACACTGACTAAACGGTTAGAGATATTGTAAAAGTTAGGGTACAAGAACACCCAATTAAGCATCATTGAATAGGATAAGGAAAGTCGTGTGATGTTCACACCATATTTTTTATCTCAGGATAAATAAATTTCATTACAAATTTTTCCCTGGGGTTATCGTTTCTGTCAACCTGGGGTTCTGTCAACATGAAGATAACATAATTCGTGATGCGTGATGTTCATTAAAAAAAAAAAATAATAAATAAATAAATAAAAAAAAAAAATAAAAATACCTCTCCGGACATAACCATCAAAGTGATCATCTATATATAATCTATATAATTATTTTGTAGATTTGTCTGTACATTGCTTAGGGCCGAATGCACAGTCGTACCTTAATGATTAGGGATTCCTTTTAGTGCTTTCCTAAAATTCAAATGCATATAGTGGATCCTAAACCTAAACGTCCTCCTAGTTTTACATTTTAATTTCAATACACTGCCAGCCTAGTTAGCTTAGTTGGTAGTGCTGTAGAGTTATCTATGCTAAAAAGTATTGAATATTGCCGTAGTGCGCAGCACCGTACGGAGGAGGTTTTTTCATTTCTTGTTTTGATTATAATTTTGAAGATGGCGGAGATAGCCGCTTGTTCTTTGTGTGTGACTGCTGTGCGTGATAATGGGGCACAACCAAATGACAATTTTTTTCGAGATAGAGTCCTATTCCGATGTAAAAGTACCCAAAAAGTGCATTGGCGCACTCAAAAACATCCAAAACGGTCCCTAAATCCCCTAAAATGTCGCTAAAAGGTCGCAAAAAAAATAACGTTGAAACAGCCATGGTTTACGACCTCGCATGAACTGAAGTCATCACGAAAAAATGGCTGCCCGCGAAAATTATAGAAGCTCAACCAAATGACAATTTTTTTTCGAGATAGAGTCCTATTCCGATGTAAAAGTACCCAAAAAGTACATTGGCGCACTCAAAAACATCCAAAACGGTACCTAAATCCCCTAAAATGTCGCTAAAAGGTCGCAAAAAAAATAACGTTGAAACAGCCATGGTTTACACATGAACTGACGTCATCACGAACTGACACATGAACTGACGTCATCACAAAAAAATGGCTGCCCGCGAAAATTATAGGGGCTCAACCAAATGACAATTTTTTTCGAGATAGAGTCCTATTCCGATGTAAAAGTACCCAAAAAGTACATTGGCGCACTCAAAAACATCCAAAACGGTACCTAAATCCCCTAAAATGTCGCTAAAAGGTCACAAAAAAATAACGTTGAAACAGCCATGGTTTACACATGAACTGACGTCATCACGAACTGACACATGAACTGACGTCATCACGAAAAAATGGCTGCCCGCGAAAATTATAGGGGCTCAACAAAATGACAATTTTTTTCGAGATAGAGTCCTATTCCGATGAAAAAGTACCCAAAAAGTGCATTGGCGCACTCAAAAACATCAAAAACGGTCCCTAAATCCCCTAAAATGTCGCAAAAAAATAACGTTGAAACAGCCATGGTTTACGACCTCGCATGAACTGACGGAAGAAGGAGAGTGAAAAAAAAAAAAAAAAAAAAAAAAAAAAAAAAAAACAACAAAAACTTTTTTTAAAAAAAAAAAAAAATTCCTTTTTTTTTTTTTTTTTTTTTTTTTTTTTTGCATTCCAGTGTATATCGTATCCATAACAATCAAAAATCAATCGAAACTGGTCGATAGCAAATGAACGCGATTAGTATCCAAATAGAAGAGAAGAAAATTTAGAAATTATTTTTTCATTTCTGAGCTGTCAATGTGAATCTGACCAAGTGAACAATGTAATTTTATTTTTTCTCGTATTTTTTCTTAATTAATTGATCATAAAATGAAGTTGTTAGTAACAAAAATCTTTTTTGAACAAATTGATGGGTGAAAAATCGAAAGTGGCCTATGACAAACAGACGCCATTAGTATTAAAGCAGAAGAAAATAAACAACATAGGACAATGGATACCTTAAGCCCTTAAGGAAATAGGAAATCTTAAGGAAAAAGGGAACCTAAATCATTTAGGAACGACTGCGCATTCGGCCCTTACAATCGTGAAATTTTTACTTTCCTTATCCTATAGGAAGGAAAGTAATGTAATCGGGTCAAATTTCCGATGGTCAGTTTTTGGTGCCAAAACACGTTTTGAGGTCCCTAGAGCCTATTACATACATACGTACGTGCGTGCGTGTCAGTTTTTGGTGCCAAAACACGTTTTGAGGTCCCTAGAGCCTATTACATACATACGTACGTGCGTGCGTGCGTAGACTGGCTGTTCATTTTTAAATTAATTCTTACTGATATCTTTCGGTGAAACGACCATCTTTAAAATTTGGCTTTAATAGAGGCAATTTTCCTGTATTACAGGACTTATAAGTTTCATGAAACAGGGCCCAAAAAATCGTTCCGAGAAAGAACCTTATCCGTTCAGTGTAAAATCCTTATCCGTTAATCAGGGGATCCCAAAACGGATATTTCCACCCATTTCCCGATTTTGAAAATTTGGACCGATTGCAATACTTTCTCATTACCTTGTATGTATAGGTTCCCTATGCGTAAGGGTAATAGAAAGTAAAAATTGCGATTTTTGCGCCTCTATATCTCCGGAACTACTTGGTATTAATTTTCAAGGTATGTTTATATACCTTACCTAAATATGTGCCTTAAATTTCAAAAGTTTATCTTTAGAGGAAACTGATCTATGAAGGTGGGGAAAACCTGCCGAATCGGTTCGTGTAAAGATACACAGGCGTGCTTACTGGAACTTGGCCTGGCGCACTGCCGTGCGCTCAGACCTAATTCGCGGAAAGCCTGTCTTTCTCCTATCCTGTCTTTCTTCTTTGTTTTAGTTTTTTTCCCTTCTTTTTTCCTATTCAGCTTGGTTGGTAGCGAGTCCGCCTTGTAAGTGCTAGGCCGCGGGTTCGATTCTCGCCCTAGGCA
>NW_007377748.1:0-1323 GCF_000475195.1 Diaphorina citri
GCTCAAGAAAAGGGAGGTTCAAAGTATCTTTATATTGTATCTAATAAGTAAGAGTATTCAAAAGAAGCAAACAAATAATCTCCAGACATTAAAGTTGCTCCAATTTCAATCAAATTTGGCAATAAAAAAATCGGATCCAGACAGAAATCATGTCTGTGTACATAAATCGGTATATTATACTCAAAGTTCATATTAGTTTTATTATCATAAAATTTATTATCATTATCAATTATTTTATTATCATCCAGACAGAAGTCATGTCTGTGTACATAAATCGGTATATGTATTATACTCAAAGTTCATATTAGTTTTTATTTTTTACAAATATTTTTTTTTTTTTTTTTTTTTTTTTTAGAAGTTGACTTATTTTTTTTTCTTTTTGGTTTCTTACTTTTTTTTTTTTTTTTTTTTTTTAGAAGTTGACTTATTTTTTTATCATATTGGTTTCATACTTTCCAGTTGAAATTTGATATTACTAAAACTAATAAATGCATTAAAATGCAATCCCAATTTGACTCAAATTGAAGATAAAATCAGATAACTTGATTTTAAAAATCACAACTGTATCAAAGTCGGTATTAGGTCTGTTTTTCATTCCGACGTGGGTGCGATGCGAACCCGACGCGTGTTTTTCATTCCACTTCCCCTACTTTAGCGTCAACGCTGCGTCTTAAATCCCTGATGCGAGTCTCGAGTAGCTTCAGGTTCCGCCATATTGTAATTGTATTGAGGGAAATGAAAAAAATGTTTCGTAATTTCTCCACTAGATGTCATCATGTTTGTTGAATTTCCACATTTTACCCCCACTCCTGACGCAGAGTGAACGCCGCATCGATGCGGCGTAGGAATGAAAAACAGACCTTAAATTATCGATCGATGTTTTGATATGGATGATAACGATAACTGATAACAAACTAGGTACTTAATAATTATATCCATGATTGTTGAGGAAGATACAAGGAGGTACCTAGTAATAGGTCCATCATCTAGTAATAGGAGATACCCCGTCACTAAAATCCACTTAGTGAACCCGTCCACTAAACGGGCTGACTTCGTTAGTGACCCAAAAGCATCGGGACTCAGTTCGGATAAAAAAATATGACCACAAAACATAGGTTACACCCTGTGTGGAAAACGGTGAGAGCGGGGGGGTCAAATTCCACGAAATATTCTATTGTCATCCAAGATACATAACTTACCCTAAATTTAGGTCAATCGGACCAGTGGAAGTGGCCCAAATTTTAGTTACAAGATTTGACCCAAACAAGCAAACAAATTACAAACAAACAGAGATCTCAAGTTAAGTAAAACCATGTAAAAAGG
>NW_007377748.1:1371-13366 GCF_000475195.1 Diaphorina citri
ATGGTGATATGATATAAATAGACAAACGAATAGGTATTGCAACATCACATCTTCGAGTTAAAATTTGCAACTCACTCCTTTCGTTTGATAAGGCTCAGTACTCTGCTCAATCATAAATGCAACATTCAGCAAAAAGCTGAAAGGCCATCACAGCGAAAGAGTACTGTAGATTTGCAATGTATTATGCACAAATAGCTCTACACTACACCATCACTGCAGATGGGATTTTTCATGTCTCCTTACTTCAGCCAGTGACGTCATAAAGCCACTCACACTCAGACCATCAGAACGTGTGTGGCGGAAAAACCTTCAGACCCAGGTCCCTCAGATGGTCTGACAGATCTCGAGCTTTTTCTGCTACACACGTTCCGCCCAGATGCGAGACGTGAGGAACCCACGTTTCAGTAGTTCTTAGTACCACACTGAGAAAAAACTTAGGGTGCCGGAACCCCAATTACGAGTGGGTCCTGAACTCTGATACTGAACTCTATAGGTAGGTATCGGGAAGCTGGACAATAATATTGTTATAATATAGCATACCAACCTAAATCAGGGGAAATAACCCAAGAGTTCTTCCGACCTAACTTCTGGCACCCTATCACTAATTTTTTACTCAGTGCAGAGACCAGAGTAAGAATCTAGGTATAGTTTTCTCCTAGAGACTGCAAGACTCGAGGATGTTTTCACAAAGAATTTTAATCAAGGAGTAAAACTTCCCGTTCTAGAACTGTAAGGACTGCAGGACTGACGTGAGAGTCAATATTTATCTTCAAGTCTGGCGCGAAACTCTTCAGGACTTTCCACGGAAAAGTTTTTCGGGAACACCGCTCGGGGTCGAACTTTGTATACTATTGATGGGTAAATGGGTATTATATGCAGTTTGTGCAGGGTAAATGGGTGTGCAGGGTAAATTATAATTATGCAGGGTAAATGGGTATTATATGCAGTTCTTTCTTGTAGTTTTTCTGTTTTTACTTGTGTTATATGTATTAGAGGTAACCCGACCTTTAATTCTAAAATAAGAAGAGAATAAGTCTTCACTTGACTAAATAAACGAATTTATTGGTGGAAAAGAGTCAACATGTTTCAACATCTCATGATGCCATCCTCAGGACTAAATTGAAAAATTGCAATGAAAGAAAAATATAAACAAAGTGATATAACACATGACATTACATACCTCATATGATTAGGGTGGGTACATACGGTTCAAGAGAAAAAAAAAAAATTGTTACTTATATTTGCTAGTGTGTACCCCCCTTTTCTCTTGAACCGTATGTAACCACCCTAATCATATGAGGTATGTAATGTCATGTGTTATATCACTTTGTTTATATTTTTCTTTCATTGCAATTTTTCAATTTAGTCCTGAGGATGGCATCATGAGATGTTGAAACATGTTGACTCTTTTCCATCAATAAATTCGTTTATTTAGTCAAGTGAAGACTTATCCTCTTCTTATTTTTAATATTACACGTCTGTTACGTTTATAAGACGAACGATTTCAGACAATTCATTCCAGGAATCATCGTGGACATCATGTGTAATCCGTCTATGAAAGCAAGTGCACAATCTTTAACTAACCTAATCTTATGAACAATCCAAAAGTCATCCTGTTGGTATCCAGCCTAACCAACAGAAGGCAAATCTCTATGTATCTCACGAGGGATTTAATATCGTCCATTCACTCATTCATTCAAATGCTGAATTTGAGGAGATGCCACTGTCCCAAGTTAAAGGTGTATCCTAACAGTGAGTGGAGTTATATGGGGAAGGCATTAGATTTTCAACACAAGTTAAAGATTCATCACCAAACTAACCGGCTTTTCACAAAAGATGACATGATTTCATTTCCCGCAGTAGTAATATACCTACTAATCGAGTTATGTATAATATGAAGCCTTTTTTGACGTAGCCTTCAAAATTTTCCTCATACAACTTGGTTGTTCCTGTTGGGTTCAATGAATTCTCAAATCCTCTATCCATTGTCTTCCCGTTTCCAGTCTGACCCTAGTCAACTAGTTATTTGAACAGTGCCGTGTCTTCAGTACTTCCCTTTCTCTCTATAGTTTTTTCTCACCTCCTAAAGGTAGAAACTCACTACTATCACGTCACGTGACGGCAGTGTGGCTATGATGAACGAAGTGACCTACAATATTATGGGAAAACTTTAAACTACATCATTCTGACCTCCATGAGCTCAAAGAGTAAGTGATTGTTCCGCCTTGCTTCTAACAAGAGTCATTTTTATGAACAAAGTACTAGGTCTCAAGCTGCACTGAAGCTTTAATTCCAAGCATCGGATAGGCCAAACTTTATTTCAGTCTGACTTGAGCGAGAATTTTTGTTTTAATTAAATAGGTAGTCAAGACTCAAGGTGTGGCCAACCATAGTCAACCGGACGACCATCGCGTCGATCGACCATCGATCTTTGGGTGAATTGGTGAATCTATGTTGTCGAGGCAGTGTGGACGGTTCAGTCGACGTCGGTCGACAGCGACGGCGGTCATAAATCTGTTAAATTATTGATATTTTCAAGAAAAAAAGAAAAGTGGGCATTTTTGAAAATCCCTTTTGAAACCCTTCGGACGCAACAGATCGGCAAATCGTATATGGGTTTATAGCTTCCCTTTTTTGAAGATCTCCGGACGCACCACTGCATTTGGAACCCATATTACAATGCACCACGTAACAGTTCACCACGCGAAGAGTTTCTGACCTGCACAGTTTGCTGATTTCTCGTTTGTTCGTGCAAATTTATGCACGGAACCTACGACATCTTGCCGGAGTGCAGTATTGTTTTCTCTTCGATGCACTTGCTTGTGTTCCCGGTGGCAGAGGTGGATTCAGGAATGAACAACTTCGCGTTCAGTTGAAAGTTCTTGGGATTCAGCTAAGTGAAAAATGTAATAAGGCCTTTTCCAATGTAGAATAGAGTAGAATATGCCTTGTTTATCCTGCTCGAAGGAGACTAAAAAGTCCCTTACCTCAACAGTCTAAACAAGATCTCGTGTATTTTATGGGTATAAGAACGGAATACAGTGCATGTTGTTTACAACATGTGCAGTGCACTCAGCCTCGTGAGGACAATTGAGTAGCTACTTTAATCGAGAAGCGACCAGTGGCGGCATCAACAGAGTAAAAAGAAAAATGTAGATATGACAGAAATAGTACAGGAGGCTCTTAGTAATGCTGTGATATCCACAAAAATTGTGAAGAAGCTCTCAGCTTCACCACAAATAAATCATGATGAAATAGAGCAGCAAGCATGTGTATTAGGAGCAGTAGAAGGAGGTGAAAGAATGGAGAGAGTGGGATTCGAAGGTGGAACAATTAGTTGGTAAAAAGAACACTGACCAGAGCTGTTCCTGACCATTCACTAATACAAATACCTACCTGGTGGAAGGATAGTTATTAGTTATTTGGGTAGGGGTAGCCCACTCAGAGGACCAAAATGGTAGAATAGTACGAGTATAGCATATATCTTGTTTATCCTGCTAGAATGAGATCAGTGATACCCAAACATCAAAATCGTTTGAGAAGTCAGTTGATCAGTAAAAGTGCAACATCCACCACTGCTTAGTCCGCTGGATATTCAAGTCTGTTTTTTTTTTCTTAATCATGTGTTGCTTCTAATGACGACACTGATGCTACTGGCTACTGTAGGCTTTGTTCTGGCTATTTTTGTTACTGCTACAAACGTTGTTGATTTTGTTGTTGTTTTTGTTCCTTAAGTGCGGCTGCCAATGGTGTTGTCAGCATTCCTGCAAACATTCTCGTTAGCTTCGGGACTTCAGGCTACGTGAACTTGTGAAGTGCATCCTCATCCTTCAAGACTTTGTAGGAGATATTTTTGTGCTGAATTCTAATTAACAATTAGTCCTTGGCATCCCACCGACTAGACGGGCTGCAGTGGTTTCCAATCAGACATTCTGGAAGACCACGAAATTCCACCAGAGCTTTCCCCTTTAAAGACCTCATTTAGGTGTGTCCACCACATGGTCGACCGGCCGTCGATCGACGTCGCCTGAAACCGTACACTGCCTGGACAACATAGATTCACCACTTCACCTTGTCGATGGACCATCAATTCACGGGGTCGACTATGTGTGGACAGTGTGGACACAGCTTATTAGTCAATTTCGTTGAAACATTCTTCATGTTCTTTTCAACTCTGAAAGGTGGAGTTTACAACCAACGCTCGAATATACCACAGATGGGGCAACCCTGACCGCTGGCGTACATTAGTTATCTCGACTACAATCGTTAATATAAAGAATATTTTACACTTGTACATTTCTTTCGCTTGGATAACATAAATATTTTGCTTAACATGTAATTAAAAAAATTACAATACCTGCAGTACAGTGCGATAATTATCTAGCTAATTTTATTCAGGTGGAAAAAAAGCTCTAGCAGTTAAATTGTTAAGTCCTAGAAACACAGGAAAACCACGGCAATCCGACTGGTCTGCACACAAAATGGTGAGCAATTACTCACTGTCTAACCATGGTTATTAAAAAATTATGAAAACCTTACAACTTGTTTGTTACAAGCAGACTAAAAAGAGAATAATTTTGTTAAGTGTTAATGAGTTCATGTACGTAATTATTCATATTAGACTAGAATAACTATCTATAATGGGATAGGATGAGCCGTCATTTCTCATAATTAGGACCATGCCAGACATAAGCATGATTTTGCTAAGAAAAAATCGGAAAATAGTAATTCGCTTGGTATTTTTTTTTTTTTTTTTTGGATTTAGCCAATTTTTTTCTGTCTGTTTCCTTTTTTTTCTTTTTCTCCTTAGCAAGGCTTTGCCCTTTGGGATTTAGCCAATTTTTTTCTGTCTGTTTCCTATTTCTTCTTGTTCTCCTTAGCAAGGCTTTGCCTCATTTATCTGATGAGTCTATTGACCAAACCTCGGAATCATTTATTATTATTATTATTATTTTTAGCTCCAGTTCTAATCTAATCACAATTTTTTTAGCCTCAGCTCTAGTACTGATAAACTGATTTCGTATTTTACTGGTTACTCTTCGTACGTTGATCATTAATTCATTACCGGTTGCTCTACATTGATCTTGCAAGAGTTATTTTCCGTCACAATCAGCCAGAATTTACCGCCCTCATGTCCAAAAGGTGCAATGACTTGGAGATCCACGGGGGCCGCTTTGTCCAATCCGGAGAGAGATGATTTGTGGCTTGAAAGCGTGGTTCATTAGGAGAATCATGGTGGCATTAGAACATATTGTGAAGATTCAATAACTCATCTGGATTTTAGACCCACGACGATCCTCGTGAATCCAGAGGTTGCCAAACGGTTCACTTTGGACCTATTTGATAGCAGATTGAAGAGGTCCGAGCAGAGATGATTTGTGGCTTGAAAGCGTGGTTCATTAGGAGAATCAAGGTGGCATTAGAACATATTGTGAAGATTCAATAACTCATCTGGGTTTTAGACCCACGACGATCCTCGTGAATCCAGAGGTTGCCAAACGGTTCACTTTGGACCTATTTGATAGCAGATTGAAGAGGTCCGAGAGAAGGGCCAAATCGAGTGATATTGAAGACATTAGTCACCTCTACACACAAAGAAAGCATCAGCTCCGGCTGACTATGGAGATAGAAAAAGATTAAAACTATTGAAAAAAAAAAAAAAACTTCCAAAGAAAAGATAAAAAAACAAGAATTTTTCAAGAACTGAAGAGAGATTTGAACAAGCTCTAGGTCCCTTAGGCCTAGCTCTAGGTCCCTCTTAAGCCTAGCTCTAGGTCCTTCAGGCCTAGCTTTAGATCCCTTAGGCCTAGCTCTAGATCCCTCTTAAGCCTAGCTCTAGGTCCTTCAGGCCTAGCTCTAGATCCCTTAGGCCTAGCTCTAGATCCCTCTTAGGCCTAGCTCTAGATCCCTCTTAAGCCTAGCTCTAGGTCCTTTAGGCCTAGCTCTAGATCCCTCTTAGGCCTAGCTCTAGATCCCTCTTAGGCCTAGCTCTAGATCCCTCTTAAGCCTAGCTCTAGGTCCTTTAGGCCTAGCTCTAGATCCCTCTTAGGCCTAGCTCTAGGTCCCTTAGGCCTAGCTCTAGGTCCCTTACACTTAGCTTTAGGTCCCTTAGAACCAGCTCTAGAGCCCATAGGTCCACTTCTAAGTCCCTAGACTCAGGTCTAGTTCCCCTAAAACCAGATCGAGAGCCCACAGTTCCACTCCCTGTCCCTGGACTCCCTGGGGACTCTGTGGCAACAGTTTGGCCACCTCTCCTCGTGATGTATTTCCATACATCGCTCTGGCTGTTCTTGTCATAGCCTCGAAGCGTAGGATGCAATATAAATCCTCATGGAAGAATTCCAACAAATCCAACTCACACCTCTTCGTAATCACTAGTTCTCCTAGATCGGAGGTACAGGGTTCGATGAATGACCTGAACCACCGCCTGAACCTCTGGCCAACTTGTAGATCGGACATAGCTTGAAAGAAAGAATACAGGGTTCAGAAATTAATTTTTAACAAACCCTTTCAAAAAGAATGTTGGACCCAAAGACCGTCCGTTGGGGCGGAAATTAGCACCAGTTACTTGGTCTGAACTCTTCATTTTTTTTTTTTTTTTTTTTTTTTTTTTATAAACTTGTAGATCCGATATAGCTTGAAAGAAAGAATACAGGGTTCAGGAATTAATTTTTAACAAACTCTTTCAATTTGCTGAAATTTTTGGCCTGAGGCAATATTCACCAACGGACAAAATGTTCAACATCCCATCAAAAAGTTACAAAGGACATTTAATATGTAGGTACATGCTTTTATTTAACCTGGGACCTCTGTTTGTTTGATTTTTGGTTCATTTCTTTGTTTGTTGATTGCATGGGTCCAAATCTTCTAACTTTTGAGCCACTTATCCGTATCAACATAAAGGTTTGAGGCCATTAAAGAGTTGTTAGTTGTTGTTAATCAGGAGACTTTTTCGAGATAAAACAAACAAACAATGTTGTCCCCATTGGATTTATCGGTTCACCAACGGACCAAAATGTTCAACATCCCATCAAAAAGTTACAAAGGACATTTAATATGTAGGTTGTAGGTACATGCTTTTATTTAACCTGGGACCTCTGTTTGTTTTTTTGGTTCATTTCTTTGTTTGTTGATTGTATGGGTCCAAATCTTCTAACTTTTGAGTCACTTATCCGTATCAACATAAAGGTTTGAGGCATTAAAGAGTTGTTAGTTGTTGTTAATCAGGAGACTTTTTCGAGATAAAACAAACAAACAATGTTGTCCCCATTGGATTTATCGGTTAGAACGTCATTAACGAATATAATGGCCGCCGTTAATCTAATTTTAATCTCTACCTAACCCATGTAGGTCTCCGGCAGAGGTTAAGATCACGAACAAGGGAAACTCTTGTTTGTTTAGACACAGCATTTTCATAAACAAAATTCTGTTTTCTGATTAGAATACTCAGGGTGATTTTCAGGCAGGGGATTTCCAAATGGTAGGATTGTTCGACTCCGGAAATTTCGTAGGCTGAAACCTAAAGATTTGATGTCTTGTGACTCCTGAAGGATTTACTTAAAAATTTGTTTATTTCAAATCCAAGTCAGGATTGTACCGATGTACATATATTTTTGTACCTTAAGAGTCATCTGGGAGAAGTGAAGAGCAAATGGTAAATGATAGGTAGCTACATATGGGAATATACAAGATTCAAACTATTGAGCTGAAGTTTACAGGTGCAGCGATCAACATTAGTAATAATACAAAAATTTGTTTTATTCAAATCGAAGTCAGGATTGTACCTATGTACGTATATTTTTGTACCTTAAGAGTCATCTGGGAGCAGTGAAGAGCAAATTGGTGAATGATAGGTAGCTACATATGGGAATATACAAGATTCAAACTATTGAGCTGAAGTTTACAGGTGCAGCGATCAACATTAGTAATAATATGGATATGGACTATTATGGACTTGTGGAGTAAATACAGACACACCTTACTATTCAGCAGAAAATTGCCGTTATTAGTGTCCAGCAAAAATGGGTGTCCATCCGAAGGAATTCCTGAGCCTTTCCTGCATCATGGCCTGGCCACATTGAGCCTGTCTGATTTACAATCTTGGAGTCGTGATCATAGTGATGTTGATAACCGATTTGATTTATCAGCAATAAATTACAATGACGTTCCCTTATTGACTGTTTACAGTCGCCTCTCATTTGAGAAAACCCTGACATCTAGTGACCTTTGCTTTGGATCCGTCCAACTGGGTTCATAAATCAGATTCATTTTCAGCGAGGAGAGGACCTTGAAATGTCTTTTGTGCTTCGGCAGAAAATTTTCCATATTGGGGCAGGAGCCCAGAGATTATTACTTTCTATTATTTTTCTGGACATCCAAAGGTCGTCATTATTTTTTTTAGTTATTATTAGGTATTATTATTATTTCAATATTTACCCATTGGTATTGGTATAAATAGGGCCATCGGCTTTAATAAACGCCCTTTGTCACTGCGACCTGGTTAGATCTTTTTGTGAAAATTTACCCAACAGTTTTTACTTTTTACACGTGGTTCTCCCTCCTAATGATTGAAATGAATTAGGTTTCTGAAATCTGAGAATTAAGAACTCTTCTGAAAGTTCAGACTGGTGAAAGTTCCCAAGCGTATGACACTGATGAATTGTCTACATCGTGAAGACGGCACACCATTTTCACCGCCACAATGTAATTCCTGCAGCGCAACGGATCATATTTATACCATGCAAAGCCGTAGATCTTTTGTGAAAATTTACCCAACAGTTTTTACTTTCTACACGTGGTTCTCCCTCCTAATGATTGAAATGAAGTAGGTTTCTGAAATCTGAGAATTAAGAACTCTTCTGAAAGCTCAGACTGGTGAAAGTTCCCAAGCGTATGACACTGATGAATTGGTCTACATCGTGAAGACGGCACACCATTTTCACCGCCACAATGTAATTCCTGCAGCGCAACGGATCATATTTATACCATGCAAAGCCGCCTTTAGATATTGGATGTCTGGTAGTCGGGTGTGTAGCTCTAATCAGTAGGAGTATGCATATCCTAAAGCCACAAGTCAGAAAAGAGAAAAAATGAGCATGCAACTCTGATAACTGCGATACCAAACGTTTTGGTGCAATGAATTCTCTCCGAAAACATCCCCATTGGCTGATATATGATTTTCAAAGTCTTTTAGAAACCCAAGAGATATACCAGCCCAAGCATTGGGTAGTGACTTGACGTTCATATTTTACACGGGGATTTAAAAACAGTTTGTTATTTACGCGGATTTATTATCTGGATTATAGGTGCATAAAAAAATAAAAATAATATAGAAAAAATTAAAATGTATATTCACCCGTGTACACGGAGATAAGTAATTTCATTGAGAACCTTGAGGCAGTAAAAATAATATAGAAAAAATTAAAATGTATATTCACCCGTGTACACGGAGATAAGTAATTTCATTGAGAACCTTGAGGCAGTATTTATTCAACCGAGAAAAACCATAAGGTTGAGTTGTGATTAAAACGCACAATCTGCAAGGAGTAATTCCAGCGTAGAGTTATTTAATGTCTGCGATCAGAGAGTGCACGATCGTAAGTTTTATCCTAAAGTAGATTCAGCTAGAACCTATGACCATATAGATGACGAGGTTCATAATTGGAACTGTTCATGAGATAATGTTGTGTTGTTTTACGGTCAACTACTCCGTCTGCGTTATGTTCCGTATGATATAAATGACACTTGGACGACTGATTCTATGAAAAGAGTAACACATCATTACAGTCTTTGATACTTTATGAGGTACAATACCTGCAGTGTGTTGTGGAATACATGGTTACTTTATCATTGAGATGGATGTCATCTGACTCTCAGTGCATGTAAAGTTCAGATTGATCAAATAATATGGTTACTTTATCATTGAGATGGATGTCATCTGACTCTCAGTGCATGTAAAGTTCAGATTGATCAAAGTTTCTCATGTTTCAAGTAAATAATGTTGCTAGTAGAGATACTGGAATATGAACAATTTGATTGGAATTTCAGTCGAAAGTTGTACACAATGCGAATTTTGCCAATACTGAACCAGCTAAACCATACAGGGAAAATTCGAGTTTTGGAGGAGCTATTAATATTAGCAATTGATCTTCATCTTCACATGGATGGCAATAGTTCAATGCTATAGTATAAGTTAAGGACTTAAAACATTCTCATTTATGGTTAATCATGCTGCTCGTGTAAGACTGAAAATTCCAATTCCAAAGTTTGAAATTCCAGAGAAATTATTTGGACCTCTCCAAAAAGTATAGAGTTCAAATTCCTGGATCGATCTCCTAGTGAGTAGAGATACTGGAATATGAAAAATTTGATTGGAATTTCAGCTCAAGTCGGAAGTTGTACACAATGCAAATTTTGCCAATACTGAACCAGCTAAACCATACAGGGAAAATTCGAGTTTTGGAGGAGCAATGGATCAATGGATCTTCATCTTCACATGGATGGCAATAGTTCAATGCTATAGTATAAGTTAAGGACTTTAAACATTCTCATCATGCTGCTCGTGTAAGACTGAAGATTCCAATTCCAAAGTTTGAAATTCCAGAGAAATTATTTGGACCTCTCCAAAAAGTATAGAGTTCAAATTCCTGGATCGATCTCCTAGTCGTAAACTCACGCATAGTATAGGTTGAACTTATTCCTCTGTCCGTCTGCCATTTGCCCGAGCAAGGCCAAATATTTAAAAGCAATATAATTCTCTCATTGTTGACCGCGCGATTTATTGCTCTTGATAAAAAATGGGAGACAAAATCTAAATAGTATCTCACTAATTTGTTCGACCATATTTTAGAAGCGAGAAGACTGTTTGTACATTTTACACCATGTTTCAAACGGGCGACATATTTTCTGGTCGAGCCACAAATTTATAACCCAAGTTAAGCTTACTTTGTGTGGTGGGATCATGCCATATCTAAATGTGATACATTTATCTCTTCTACATGGAGAGGAAATTTATGTTGTGAGATACTTACCTATGCGAAATCGGAGTACCTGATTTGTTGAAGCTTGAAGCGCTTAATACCTGTGAAAATAAGAAAATTGAAAAGATTAATAAAGTTTTGTTTGTTAGGAGTTAGGATGTACCTAAGGATCGGCTATTATTTAAATTAAAATCTGTATAGGCTAGTTCTATTTTGATCATTCTTATGTGGTTTTCACAGAATTCTAAATTTACCTTCTGGTCTATAGTGCGGTCCATTAGTTTGCTATTTAAATGAGAAAAGGAGGAACATTACGAAACTTGAAATAAATCCCCTAAATTTCTTACAAAAAATGAAAGATTGAAAAATGTACAAAGATTTTAAAAAATAAACTAAACGACAAAACAAACCGTAACCCATCCGAACTTAACCAAAGTTGTACTGAATTAAATATCCAAAACGAAGAGAAAAAGCATATAATTTTCAACAGAAATCATAATATAAACAAGTAAAAAAACATACAAAGCTTGTTAAATGTAATGTCGGGCTATAACGTGGCACATTTATTTCAAATATCATACATTTTACGAGCAACAATGTTGAAGTCAAGCATCCTCCATGCTTGAAAATCCCGCGCCCGGTGTAAAAACATAACCTGAAATTGAGCAAGCTGCAAGTAACTTTGTATTTGTTGAGGTGAGTTTTCCGAGGGAATTTTTCCCAAATCCGAGTATTTTTTTTACTGAAAATTAATAAATTCTACCTTATCAAAATATCAATGAGAAAATAATTTTAAAATTAATGTGTTGTCCATAAGAAGAAATAATTTGCAAATCCATCATCAAGTTACAATTTGGACAGGAAATTCTCAAAATAAACCAAGTTCCGAAAAGTGTCATTTCCAAGTTGTTTTTAGTCCGTCCTTCCTTCATTATTACAATAGTAATAAAAAGGTATAAGGGACGGACTATTGTATTCGCTTCGGTGTCGTCTGTCGGTCGGTCTGTCGGTCTGTC
>NW_007377748.1:15116-116853 GCF_000475195.1 Diaphorina citri
TTTTTAAATTTTAAATAGCTACGTACTTCTTTTTTATAATTTCTTCATTTACTATTTACAGTTTTCTCTCTAAAGTTTTTAATATTTTCTATAATGTTTGGTTTGGTTACATATTTTACTATCTTTACATTTACTTTTACTTGAAGAGGGATTTTTTTTTCCATTTTCTCATCTTTCTTTCCTACACTGTTCACATTCCATTTCTCTCCCCATTTTTTCGCCTTTATTTGAATTAAATCTCCCTGAGGAATTCTGTTTTATCCCTCTCCTTTCCTTTATCTCTTTCTCATCCTCCCTTCTTCGATCACTCTTTCAATAACCCCTCTTTTTCCCATTATTCTCTCCTCTTTCTTATCTTTCCATTTCCTTCCTCCTCCTCCTCCTCCATTCCTTGCCTTTCTTTTCGCTCAACTTTCTTTATATATTTTTTTATGTCTTGCAAAGTTACATATATATATTTCCCGTTTTATATTATTCCCCGGGAGCTTATGGGGATGAATTTCAAATGGGGATCAATATAACATTACCTGCCCCTCCTATCTCTCATTTCTTCCCTTTTCCTCCCCTTCCTTTCCCTCTTTTTCCTTTTTTTAATGCTTCACACTTCCCCCTATAATCTTCATCTCTTTTATCCTATTTTTTATATTTTCTCAAGTTTTGCTATCTCTCTCCCTCCCTTCATCTCTCCCTTTCTCCCTCTTCTTCTCTCTCTCTCTCTCTCTCTCTCTGTCTCTCCCTCCCTCTATCTTTCTCTTTCTTTCTATGCGTATTGATTTGTTTAATTTCTGTTTATAAAGAGTAGTTGAAGTTTTCAAATGCTATATTAATATTTATTTTTTTGTCTTTTTATCTAATTCTTTTGCCGGAACTCCTTACGACTCTTGAATATCTTTTCTTCGTTTTTTTCTTCTTCTTCTTTTGTGCTCGTTGCGGATAAAAAGTGCAGAAAGTATGAAGGATTATAATGATCTATATTTTATATTAACCAAAAGTTTTTCTAATATTAGTGTCTGTGAAGTTTTCATTGCAAGGGACTCGTATTCCAGACAAGTTTTTCTGGAACGATGCCAGATTTTCCGGCTCCTTTTCTGGGACTATGGCAACGTATGCTGTAATTGCAAGGCAGGATGCAAATTTAAGAGGTTTGGTTTCTCTGTTAATATTATTCCTTTTTATAAATACATAGTTATTGTTAAGTTTTCTTTTAATGTCTTTTGTGGTCGCTCAGAAGGTTGGTTTTGAATTTGGAGGAAGATATAAAGAGGAAGAGCAACAGACTTCAGGAGAATCCCAGAAAAAGGAAGAAGAAATCTCTTTTCGCCAATCCTTCACTTTCCTCATTCCTTATTATCTTTTGCGCCACTGCTGACAGCTGAGGTTAAAAATTCAATCATCCACCGAAGTAATTGCAAAATAACCAGGTACATCTAGTTTCGTTTAGCCAATGTTCAGGTGAGCAGGTACAAAAAGTACCCACCAACATCTGTAATTATCTGAAGAAAGAAGAAGGAGAAGAAGAAAAGAAGTCTTCCTTACATCATGTATACGCGCCATTTTAATTAAAGGTCAGTTTATGCAACATTAATGTCTTGTGGAAACAATTATTGTGATTAAAATAAATAGCGCTTTAGAACCAATTTTGATAGAGGACCGGTGGCCAATGTGGGGACCGTAAACATTTGGTACCCCAACTCATTAGATATTAGGTGATTCTTTATCCAGATTTCATACGTATTGAAATTTCCTTTTATGTAGGCAATTTCAACTGTTGGCATAATGAGACTTTTTAGTCGTAACCGACAACTTTTGACGAAGCTTACTCAATGGTCTGGGTGCCCTTGCGGTCAGATCTTATCTACCTTTATCTTTTTCAAATTTCAGTAACGGCTCTTACCTTGTTAATATTTGGAGCTACTACATATAATGACTATGACTATCTCGGTGAAATCTTAAGCGACCTGAAACATGTGTACATTACCATTCTCAAACCATCTCGTCTTCTTCAAGAAATCGTTCTACATTGATCTGAATCTTTGGCATAACACCATCTTGAGCTAGACCACTTCTTTGCGGTTCTCATTTTAGAAGACGGAAACCAGCGAACAACTCCAAATTTAGCAAACATGGAAAAAAATATACAAATGGAAAAAAAAAAACACGCACAAAATATTCAGAGCACAGAACAGAAATAATGTTCAAACGAAACTAAAAACGCTGCAGCCAACAAAACATGGCTTTTTAGTCGTAACCGACAACTTTTGACGAAGCTTACTCAATGGTCTGGGTGCCCTTGCGGTCAGATCTTATCTACCTTTATCTTTTTCAAATTTCAGTAACGGCTCTTACCTTGTTAATATTTGGAGCTACTACATATAATGACTATGACTATCTCGGTGAAATCTTAAGCGACCTGAAACATGTGTACATTACCATTCTCAAACCATCTCGTCTTCTTCAAGAAATCGTTCTACATTGATCTGAATCTTTGGCATAACACCATCTTGAGCTAGACCACTTCTTTGCGGTTCTCATTTTAGAAGACGGAAACCAGCGAACACTCGGTGAAATCTCAAGCGACCTGAAACATGGGTACATTACCATTCTCAAACCATCTCGTCTTCTTCAAGAAATCGTTCCACATTGATCTGAATCTTTGGCATAACACCATCTTGAGCTAGACCACTTCTTTGCGGTTCTCATTTTAGAAGACGGAAACCAGCGAACAACTCCAAATTTAGCAAACATGGAAAAAAATATACAAATGGAAAAAAAAAAACACGCACAAAATATTCAGAGCACAGAACAGAAATAATGTTCAAACGAAACTAAAAACGCTGCAGCCAACAAAACACGAAAAAAAAAATATTAGAGGCCTAACCAAAAGCAGAGAACAAAGGGAAATCTACCCACAATGAGCTTGTTTTGGTACCTCTATGAAACATAACCAAAATAAACTATAAACAATGGAAGACAAAGAAGGGTATGAGCGTGGTAAATTGATAAAAAACTAATAAATCAAGGAAGTTGATCAAAAAATACATAAAAGAAAATACTGTAACAATAAAAAAAAATATTACACAACCCTTGAGCCCCTTCGGACTTGAAAACCCGTTTCGTCCTCAGATGAAGATTTCTCCTAAGCACGGTATCCTACATAGTACTTACAGAACTTACCAGGGAAGAGCTTCAATATTTTGTATTACAAAGTAAGACCGTAGAAATAAGAGACATTGAAGTTACATAGAACTATGTAATAGACTTTGAAAACCCCTTCGATTAAGCTTCTCTATTCTTCACCAGATTGGCTATATATAAAAGAAAATACTGTAACAATAAAAAATATTACACAACCCTTGAGCCCCTTCGGACTTGAAAACCTGTTTCGTCCTCAGATGAAGATTTCTCCTAAGCACGGTATCCTACATAGTACTTACAGAACTTACCCGGGAAGAGCTTCAATATTTTGTATTAAAAAGTAAGACCGTAGACATAAGAGACTTTGAAGTTACATAGAACTATGTAATAGACTTTGAAAACCCCTTCGATTAAGCTTCTCTATTCTTCACCAGATTGGCTATGGCTATAATTATTATAACATGTAGAAGGACTTGACCTGAAGACTGAATAGATATTATCCTGATCTACCAGGCAAATATCTACACAGTGGATCAATGTGAACCATAGATCAACCATCAGATCATCTGGATAGGTACATATTACGGACACTGTTTTTTTTCTATCGTTAAGGGAGAAGAAAAACATTTCCATCCAGACTTTTTGTCCAGAAGGATTCAACCAGCACTCGCAATCCGAGCAAACCTTTAACTGGACAAAAAACCCTTCCAATGTGAACCATAGATCAACCATTAGATCATCTGGATAGGTACATATTACGGACACTGTTTTTTTTCCATCGTTAAAGGAGAAAAAAAAACATTTCCATCCAGACTTTTTGTCCAGAAGGATTCAACCAGCACTCGCAATCCGAGCAAACCTTTAACTGGACAAAAAACCCTTTGAAAAGATGTAAAAAGAGGAAGACTTTTTCAAACAATCATCAAGGAAGAATGAGGAAAGATTGTTTTTGTTTAATCCTTCATTTGGCCTTGATAGTGAATATTTTTTTTTATTTTTTATCGAACGAGGTAAAAGATTTAGAATAATAGGTTCCTTGACGTAACAATAACTCAGGCCTAACGGGACTTGGGTTAACTCTTAACTCTTCAGTTTAGCTCATCGATTAACCCAAGAGGAGACAATATGGATGACGTAAAAATTCTGTATAATTCTTCGACTTTAAGAAAGAAGAGTAGGTTATTTAGAGGAGAGTTGAAAATTGGCACATGTACATGTAATATGTCAGGTATTTGAACTATGTACTTATCAGCGTCTGACTCCCCAGACTGGTGGTTTGGGGCTCACCAAAGGTGCTTAACATCACGTATTCAAGTTTCCTCGAGGATTTTAGTAACACCGACCCACCATGGGTTAATTTCCTCAAAACAAAAGAGTTACATTTTTTGTTGCTTCATTGTTTCCATTATTTTGATTTTCTAAAAGTAAAGGATTGTTTGTTGTGCAAAAAATTCAACCAAAACATTTGGACAATTTGGCGATTGACCCATATAATCTACCTATACAAATCATTATCTTTTTTGTCATTCTCAAAGGTTTTTTTAATCCGTACATACTAAATTCTCTAAATTTGGGACAAAAAAATAATAATAAATAACTAAATTCCTGAATAAAATAAACGTCCAATAGTTCAAATTCATGTGTGTTATTTTGATAGTTCGCAATTTTAAACGCCGAAACCTCGATCAGTATAATGTATCTGTAGAAGAGATACATACAGGGTCTTTTTCAACCACCAAGAGAGATCTGCTGCTTATCCGGAGTCAATGTTCTTGAAGATCTGAAGACCATGAGTTTATAATCGTGATAGCTTCGCAAAGAGGATGGCATGAATCGTTCTTTGCTGTGGAAAAATATGATGTACATAGTTTATGTTTATAAATATGAATATGGACATCTGGACAAAATATTACATAGGCACTTATGAAAAAAAAGCTACTCGAAATCAAAATATGCTACAAATTTGAACTCACATTGGAATGTTTTCCTTACAAAGATGTCCAAACATACCCAGAATCCCAGAAAATATGTCGAGAATTGATGGTGCGTTCAATTGATCAGTTCACTATAGCTGTTGCTTTTTGGGATGTTTGCATCTCCACCAATTTGGAAATTTTATTTATTTTAAAAAATATCCCAGAAACAATAGGTACCTACATTTGGGACAAATTATCCTAGAAACATTGTTTCTGAATAGCCATTTTTTCATCTTCACTAATTTGGAGTTTTAGCATCTCCACCAGGAAAATTTATTCTAGAAACAATAGGTATACTAATACTAGAAGTATTTACAGATTTACCTTTAATATTGAGCCTGAAAAGTTTACATTGAGACAAAGGCCATTTGAAGGTCAAGCAACTGAAAAAAGAGTTCTTCCCCCTACTTGGTTTTGGATAAGTTCAACACATTCTGGTTTTACAAAATGGCGAGAACAGAAAAAGTTCCCAACCAGAATTCATCAGATTAACCAAGAGGAGACGATATGAATGACCTAAAAATTGTGTATAACACTTCGACTTTAAGAAAGAAGAGTAGGTTATTTAGAGGAGAGTTGAAAATTGGCATATGTATGTATATGTAATATGTCAGGTATTTGCACTATGTACTTATCAGTGTCTGACTCCCCAGACTGGTGGTTTGGAACAATAATAATAATAATAATAATAATATTCAAGTTTCCTCGAGGATTTTAGTAACACCGACCTACCATGGGTTAATTTCCTCAAAACAAAAGAGTTACATTTTTTTGTCGCTTCATTGTTTCCATTATTTTGATTTTCTAAAAGTAAAGGATTGTTTGTTGTGCAAAAAATTTAACAAAAACATTTGGACAATTTGGCGATTGACCCACCTAATCTACCTATACAAATCTTTATCTCTTTTGTCATTCTCAAAGGTTTTTTTAATCCGTACATACTAAATTCTCTAAATTTGGGACAGAAAAATAAATAACTAAATTCCTGAATAAAATAAATGTCCAATAGTTCAAATTCATGGGTGTTATTTTGATAGTTCGCAATTTTAAACGCCGAAACCTCGACCAGTATAATGTATCTGTAGAAGAGATACATATAGGGTCTTTTTCAACCACCAAGAGAGATCTGCTGCTTATCCGGAGTCAATGTTCTTGAAGATCTGAAGACCATGAGTTCGTAATCGTGATAGCTTCGCAAAGAGGATGGCATGAATCGTTCTTTGCTGTGGAAAAATATAATGTACATAGTTTATGTTTATAAATATGAATATGGACATCTGGACAAAATATTACATAGGCACTTATGAAAAAATAGCTACTCGAAATTCACCTTATGATTGGACGCACAGTGCGTACAGAAATGTCTCACGGGAATATGTGGGTACTCGAAAAAACTGATGGTAAACAGGCACATTAAAAATTCTGGCTGCGTTCCTTTTCTTATTGTCAAGAGTTATTCTTTCTTTTATTTTTCTTCTTTTTTAAACTGAAAATATACGCACGTAATTTGAATGGCCGAGGACCAAACTTGCCTGCCACGCATTCGTAATCAAAAATCGTGATCCTGAAAATTTCGAAGTCAAATGGGAGAATTTGGAGGTGACTTGGAGATCTTGGGTTTTTGATTCTCAACAAAATTTTCAGATAACTGTGCCCAACAGATTAGAGTCTAATACCCATGTTTTGCCTTAATTCACAGTCACAAAACGAAGTAGAATATCGGTATTGGCCCTTTAGAGAGGACTTACGTACCATATTTTTAAACTAGCTTCTTGTCTTCAAACATTTCAGTGTAAATGTCTGGCAAAACACACACTTACAAAATGTTGAATAACCTAATAATCCTTGACATGCTTAGGCAAAAAGGAAATAGAGTTAGGCGGTGCGTCCTAACAGAGCAACAAGAATAATTTCTTATTTAAAACAAATAATGTATGCTCATTTAACTTATATCCTGCATTAAAGAGTCTATTTTTATCTTATCTCGAAAACAGAAAACTGACACATCCTGAAAATAAATTAGGGAACGACTCCACAAAATCCCCGAGCCATGATACTCAAAAAAACTGATGGTAAACAGGCACATTAAAAATTCTGGCTGCGTTCCTTTTCTTGTTGTCAAGAGTTATTCTTTCTTTTATTTTTCTTCTTTTTTAAACTAAAAATATACGCACGTAATTTGAATGGCCGAGGACCAAACTTGCCTGTCACGCATTCGTAATCAAAAATCGTGATCCTGAAAATTTCGTAGTCAAATGGGAGAATTTAGAGGTGACTTGGAGATCTCAGATTTTGGAATCTCAACTTCCTAAATTTTCAGATAGGTAACTGTGCCCAACAGATTAAGGTGTGTCCAATCATAGTCGACCGGCCGTCGATCGACGGCCATTCGACTATGTTTGGAGACACCTTTATGCCTATGTTTTATGGCACCCCTCCCAACACGTCTCAATGCACAGTCACAAAACGAAGTGAAATATAGATAGAGGCTCTTCAGAATTTCCTACCAGAAGAGATGTCTTACGTACATATTTTTACACTAGAGGACTTACGTATATATTTTTACACTAGCTTCTTGTCTTCAAACATTTCAGTGTAAATGTCTGGCAAACCACACACTTACAAAATGTTGAATAACCTAATAATCCTTGACATGCTTAGGCAAAAAGGAAATAGAGTTAAGCGGTGCGTCCTCACAGAGCAACAAGAATAATTTCTTATTTAAAACAAATAATGTATGCTCATTTAACTTATATCCTGCATTAAGGAGTCTATTTTTATCTTATCTCGAAAACAGAAAACTGACACATCCTGAAAATAAATTAGGGAACGACTCCACAAAATCCCCGAGCCATTCCTATCTCGAGCCATTAGTAAATTTATCAACAAACTAGAGGAAGTTTTTGTATCTACCCACAAGTATTTATGAGTTCGAAAAAAGGATTTCTTTTGGGGGGAGCTCTAGAAACATTGCGGTCGAAGGGGGAGATAAATCTCACTTTTATCTCTCCTTTTTTTAATGCTTCACACTTCCCCCTATAATCTTCATCTCTTTTATCCTATTTTTTATATTTTCTCAAGTTTTGCTATCTCTCTCCCTCCCTTCATCTCTCCCTTTCTCCCTCTTCTTCTCTCTCTCTCTCTCTCTCTCTCTGTCTCTCCCTCCCTCTATCTTTCTCTCTCTTTCTATGCGTATTGATTTGTTTAATTTCTGTTTATAAAGAGTAGTTGAAGTTTTCAAATGCTATATTAATATTTATTTTTTTGTCTTTTTATCTAATTCTTTTGCCGGAACTCCTTACGACTCTTGAATATCTTTTCTTCGTTTTTTTCTTCTTCTTCTTTTGTGCTCGTTGCGGATAAAAAGTGCAGAAAGTATGAAGGATTATAATGATCTATATTTTATATTAACCAAAAGTTTTTCTAATATTAGTGTCTGTGAAGTTTTCATTGCAAGGGACTCGTATTCCAGACAAGTTTTTCTGGAACGATGCCAGATTTTCCGGCTCCTTTTCTGGGACTATGGCAACGTATGCTGTAATTGCAAGGCAGGATGCAAATTTAAGAGGTTTGGTTTCTCTGTAAATATTATTCCATTTTATAAATACATAGTTATCGTTAAGTTTTCTTTGTGGTCGCTCAGAAGGTTGGTTTTGAATTTGGAGGAAGATATAAAGAGGAAGAGCAACAGACTTCAGGAGAATCCCAGAAAAAGGAAGAAGAAATCTCTTTTCGCCAATCCTTCACTTTCCTCATTCCTTATTATCTTTTGCGCCACTGCTGACAGCTGAGGTTAAAAATTCAATCATCCACCGAAGTAATTGCAAAATAACCAGGTACATCTAGTTTCGTTTAGCCAATGTTCAGGTGAGCAGGTACAAAAAGTACCCACCAACATCTGTAATTATCTGAAGAAAGAAGAAGGAGAAGAAGAAAAGAAGTCTTCCTTACATCATGTATACGCGCCATTTTAATTAAAGGTCAGTTTATGCAACATTAATGTCTTGTGGAAACAATTATTGTGATTAAAATAAATAGCGCTTTAGAACCAATTTTGATAGAGGACCGGTGGCCAATGTGGGGACCGTAAACATTTGGTACCCCAACTCATTAGATATTAGGTGATTCTTTATCCAGATTTCATACGTATTGAAATTTTAAAAGTTATAGGTAGTTGATCCTTAGTTAGGTATTGTATTTTAGTTTTTGCCTTTTTTGCCAACCAAAAGAGCAACATCAGGAGTACGCTCCCTCTCCGGCACAGCGCGGCTACCCAATAATTTTGGGAAATATGTTATATAAGTTTTAATTAATACCTAAATAAAATAATATTGAAAAAAAAAAAAACTCGTCTTGACATCAGGAATAGGTTACCTAAGACATTTGTACCTATGCTCTAAAATAAGTTCTCAACATGGGGGAAATTTTGTTCGTACTTCCATATAAAACATTGTATGTCTTTAATGGAATTTGTAAAATGTCTTGAGATTTCCATTCCAACTTCTTTTTGGAACAATATTGTAATTTTCTAATCAAGGCAAACACGATGGAAACTCCTGCATTTACACAAGAAATTATAAGATTTCCAATTAATTATCATTGCAAATGCTCAAAAGCATCAAGACTTCAAGAGACCAACTACACACGAGAGAGCAATACTGCAATACATTCTAAACTTCCACTCTTTGTAATGCTCTAATTTAAACTCTTGTTTTTTCCCTTGCATTCTCTCCCTCTCCCATTTCCCACCCCTTCCTTCACCCTCCAACTTTCCCAAGTCCCACCATCCATTCCTCCCCCCTCCAACTTCCTTTCCCGGAGTCCCACCATCCTTTCCTTCCCACCATCTTCCCGAGTTCCACCCACTTCTAAACTTAGCTAGGTCCTGAACACCCCAGACAACAGCAGTGCCAGACAATTTATGCGGAAAATATTTATCAAGTGCAATAAATTGCCGTTTCTCTTCCACACTATATTTGTATGGTTTAAAATACTTTCTCAACATGAAGGGGAATGTTGCTGATCGGTACTTCCCTGAAAACATTGTAGGTATGTCTTTCAATGGAATTTGTAAAATGTCTTGATGAGATTTCCATTCCAACTTCTTTTTGGAACAATATCACGTTGTAATTTTTGAATGAAGGCAAATACGGTGGAAACTCCTTCATTTACACAAGAAATTACAAGATTTCCAATTCATCATCATTAGTATCATTACAAATGCTCAAAAGCATCAAGACTTCAAGAGACCAACTACCTACACCCAAGAGAACAATAGGTACCGCAAATGTGCAATACGTTCTGAAGTTCCACTCTTTCATTGTAATGCTCTAATTTAAACTCTTGTTTTTTCCCTTGCATTCTCTCCCTCTCCAATTTCCCACCCCTTCCTTCACCCTCCAACTTTCCCAAGTCCCACCATCCTTTCCTCCCCCCTCCAACTTCCTTTCCCGGAGTCCCACCATCCTTTCGTTCCCACCACCTTCCCGAGTTCCACCCACTTCTAAACTTAGCTAGGTTCTGAACACCCCAGACAACAGCAGTGCCAGACAATTTATGCGGAAAATATTTATCAAGTGCAATAAATTGCCGTTTCTCTTCCACACTAGAGCTTGGGAACTCCGATGCTTTTCCTCGAGAGACCGCGTTCACCCGTAAATAATTTCCCCGACGCGATGGTTTCGCTGTTTTTGTGGCGAACACAGAAATTTTCCGCTTCTCTTGAGAGAGATGAGTTTCCAGGGCCGGATGTGACGCCAGGGCCGTTGGCAAAAGACTATTCTGAGAGTCCTTTGGAAATTCACCTTGAGGGGGGTAATTTCGGCGATTCAGGTACCTATAAAATAAATGTGAGAAAAGGGTCACATAAATTAGAATAATAAGTAAATTAAAAAATAAACACTTTCATTTATAATTATGTAGATACTCGTATGTAAGTTCAAAATTCAATTTACATGTTTGAAATGCATACAACCAGAGAATGATTTTATTGTGAGAAAAAATTAAAAGGGACTGAAAAAGTGTTGACGCAATGTCCACTAGTGTTTAGAGCTTTGGAGTTTCAATCTTTGAAAGTTTGAAATTTCCTATAGGATTGGTATAGTACACTATTACATAAATTCATCAACGATTTGTCTTTGGTATCACTAACGATTTTGCTGTTATTTTTTTCTTTCGATGGTTCTCCATCGACCATTGTCACAAATCACGCTACCCAACCAGGAAATAGGAAAAGAAGAACTGTCAACACACACTGATTTACGATACAACCATCCGAGGACCTGGGCAGAGGATATGAGGATATGGAGAACACCACACCAAACTGTTTGTTATTCATCACCCAGCACTCATTCTCATCACTCCATGAAGAAGAAGAAGAAGAAGAAGAAGAAGAAGAAAGAGGAGAAGAAGAATATTATGTAGATGAGACCTTGATGGCCATAAAATTGCCCAATCATCACCACATGAGAGACACACAAGCTTAACCATTGTTACATAATCTTAGATATACTCCATTTTCAATTTCCCCCACTTCTTCCTGTCTCTCTCCCTCTCTCTCTCTCTCTCTCTCTCTTTCTCTCTCCCTATTTCTCCTTCAGTCTTCTTTCTTTTTCTATACTTCTCGAATATTATTATTCTTTTTCTTTCATTCCTCCTTCAGACTCCTTCTTCTCGAATTTTCTTCGTCTTTTCATCCTTCTTTTTACTTTTCATTTTGCAAAAAATCGTGGGTAGAATGAAATGAGGGAGAAATAGGGAAAAAATAGCTGTAATTTTTTTCTACCTCCTGTTCTTCTTCTAAACAGGAGGTAGAAGAAGAACAGGAGGAGGTGATGAAGAAGAAAGAGGAAGTATGAGAAGCAGAAAAAGCTGATAAATTAGTGCATCCAACTATCCCGAAGTTAGAAAAAACGATTGAAAAAAAAAAGCTGAAAGAGTTTGCGCTGAGATTTCGAAAATTGCAGACACATTACTCATTGTGGTTTGCTCCATTTAATTAAAATTTCCGCTTCTCTTGAGAGAGATGAGGTTCCAGGGCCGGATGTGACGCCAGGGCCGTTGGCAAAAGACTATTCTGAGAGTCGTTTGGAAATTCACCTTGAGGGGGGGTAATTTCGGCGATTCAGGTACCTATAAATGTGAGAAAAGGGTCACATAAATTAGAATAATAAGTAAATTAAAAAAATAAACACTTTCGTTTATAATTATGTAGATACTCGTATGTAAGTTCAAAATTCAATTTACATTTTTGAAATGCATACAACCAGAGAATGACTTTATTGTGAGAAAAAATTAAAAGGGATTGAAAAAGTGTTGACAATGTCCACTAGTGTTTGGAGCTTTGGAGTTTCAATCTTTGAAAGTTTGAAATTTCCTAGGATTGGTATAGTACACTATTACATAAATTCATCAACGATTTGTCTTTGGTATCACTAACGATTTTGCTGTTATTTTTTTCTTTCGATGGTTCTCCATCGACCATTGTCACAAATCACGCTATCCAACCAGGAAATAGGAAAAGAAGAACTGTCAACACACACTGATTTACGATACAAGCATCCGAGGACCTGGGCAGAGGATATGAGCATATGGAGAACACCACACCAAACTGTTTGTTATTCATCACCCAGCACTCATTCTCATCACTCCGTGAAGAAGAAGAAAGAGGAGAAGAAGAATATGTAGATGAGACCTTGATGGCCATAAAATTGCCCAATCATCACCACATGAGAGACACACAAGCTTAACCATTGTTACATAATCTTAAAAAAATCGTGGTTTGAATGAAATGAAGGAAAAATAGAAAAAAATAGCTGTGATTTTTTTCTAACTCTCCTGTTCTTCTTCTAAACAGGAGGTAGAAGAAGAACAGGAGGAGGTGATGAAGAAGAAAGAGGAAGAAGGAGAAGCAGAAAAAGCTGATAAATTAGTGCATCCAACTATCCCGAAGTTAGAAAAAACCATTGAAAAAAAAAAGCTGAAAGAGTTTGCGCTGAGATTTCGAAAATTGCAGACACATTACTCATTGTGGTTTGCTCCATTTAATTAAATTTGGATTACATTTTGTTGGCGAGAAAATTTATCTCTACTTTTTTTTAGTTCTCTATTTTCCTCTGTATTCTCTTTCCTTTCCTTCTTCTTCTACTTCATTTTCCTCTTTTCCCTTCTTTTAGCTTCTTTTTCTCCCATATTTTGTTCGTCATTCTCCTCCTTCTCCATTTTTCTCTTTCTACTTCTTCTTCATTATCTCCTTTTTCTTCTTGTTGTTCTTCTTCTTCTTCTTCTTCTTTTCCTCTTTTCCCTTCATCTTCTTTTTTATTTTTCCTCTTTTTTTCTCTTCCTCCTGATTCTTCTTTCCTCTTTACCGCTCTTATTTCCTCCTTTTTCATTCTTCTTCATTTTCCTCTTTGAGCTTCTTTTTCTTCTTTCCTTTTTTTTTCTTTTCCCTTCGTCCTTCACTCCACTCCACTACACTCCTCCTCATCTTCTCCTTCTCCCCTTCTTTATCATCTCGTTCTTCTTCTTTAAAGTTTTCTTCTCCCTGCAGTGCGCTTGTTATTGCATTTTCTATTCTCGTCTAGTTGGCTGGAGGAGTTTCCTGTTTGTAGTGCTTCTTCTTTCTCCTTCTTCTTCTTCTTCTCCTTCATTTTCCTCTTTTCCCTTCTTTTTCTCCTTTTAGCTTCTTGTTCGTCATTCTCCTCCTTCTCCTTCTCCATTTTTCTCTTTCTACTTCTTCTTCATTATCTCCTTTTTCTTCTTCTCCTTTTCCTCTATCCCCTTCTTTTTTCTTTTTCCTCTTCCTTCTGATTCTTTCCTCTTTACCCCTCTTATTTTCCCTTTTTTCATTCTTCTTAATTTTCCTCTTTCAGCTTCTTTTTCATCTTTCCTTTTCTCTTTTCCCTTTGTCCTCCACTTCCCTTCGTCCTCATCTTCTTCTTTTCCCCTCGTCATCTTCTCGTTCTTCTTCTTAAAGTTTTCTTCTCCCTGCAGTGCGCTTGTTATTGCATTTTCTATTCTCGTCTAGTTGGCTGGAGGAGTTTCCTGTTTGTAGTGCTTATCATAGTTCTGACTGCTTATTTATGGCGGTTGAGTGCTTTTTCTTTCGAGTTTGGGAAGATGTTGTGCAACTGGAGAAGCGTGAAAATACGCTACAAATTTGTACTCACATTGGAATGTTTTCCTTACAAAGACGTCCAAACCTACCCAGAATCCCAGAAAATATGTCGAGAATTGATGGTGCGTTCAATTGATCAGTTCACTATAGCTGTTGCTTTTCGGGATTTTTGCATCTCCACCAATTTGGAAAATTCATTTATTTTAAAAAATATCCCAGAAACAATAGGTACCTAGGTACATTTGGGACAAATTATCCTAGAAACATTGTTTCTGAGTAGCCATTTTTTCATCTTCAATAATTTGGAGTTTTAGCATCTCCACCAGGAAAATTTATTCTAGAAACAATAGGTATACTAATACTAAGAGTATTTACAAATTTACCTTTAATATTGACCTTGAAAAGTTTACATTTAGATAAAGGCCATTTGAAGGTCAAGCAACTGAAAAAAGAGTTTTTCCCCCTACTTGGTTTTGGATAAGTTCAACACATTCTGGTTTTACAAAATGGCGAGAACAGAAAAAGATCCCAACCAGAATTCATCATGAAACTCCTACGTTAGTTATTCCACACAATTATTAATTAATAGAAATAAATTCTCATCATCAGAATGGAAGAAAAAGATATGAATAAATCCGCGGAGCAGTCGTATTTATTGGCTTCATATCTGCGGTCCACTACCAGGGCCGGGTAAAAATCAGCACATAAAGGGAAATTAATTAGACTTTAGTCAGGTATTGGTTGAATCAAACAAATTAGTGAAATAGGTGATGTGGTGTGGGAATTATAGGAGACCTTCCCCTCAAGAAAAACAAAAAGAAGAAGAAGGGGGGAAAAAAAGTTGAAAAAGGCCATTCAATCGAAAAATATTTGCTTCGGAGTGAAATGTCAACCTCAGGATAGATCAGCCTTATGCTGATCTAACGAGGATAACAATAAACGCCGACACTATTGGAACAAAAAATGCCAAAGAAGAAGACTGTAGTCTAACGTCAGCCACTCATTATCAGGCACGTCTACCTGATACCTGATGAGCACACACACCATCAGGTAGACCTGATCAGGTGTACCTGTCGGCTTTAAGGAATCATAAAACCTTGCCTGACACCGAATGGGTCAATTTATGAGTCTAGTCTTGGGGAACTGCCCATTGCGATTCATTATACAAAACAGATGTACCCATCGCATACATCATACAACATATTGGATTGGGTGCAGGAAAACACATGAATACGAAGTAGAAAGGTTATGTAACGTGGAAAAGATGATTTAGCTTGCATTAAAAGATTTTCAATTCAATTCATTTCAATTCTAAGACAGTATAAATTGAATAATTGCACTTGAATTGTTGGTATTTGATACTTAAACTTCTTGAATCTGCGTTTTGTTCGTGGTAGGAAACTGCTTTTGAGCGTTTAAAATGTTTAAATCAAGGTTGAGTCTTTAAAGAAATAAACCCATTCTATGAATCAAATTCAGCCTAATTCAATTCAATTGATTAGTAATCAATAATCATAAACTGCTCTTTACTCGTATCTAGATCAGACTCAAGAGTAGACTTTTTCCGTCCGTTCTTTTTGTTGGAATTTGAACAAGTTCTTCAATTTATTGTCCTCAAGAAGCTGAGTGGACCCCGAAAGGCCCAAAACTGCGTGATGTGTCCAAAAATTACTCGTCTGGACATCAATGAAGCATGGTGTTTCTCAACTCCAGTGATGTGGCGATAACTAGTGCATTCAGAGCCGATCACTCCTCCACTGCTGCATTCAGAATGGTTTATATGGGATTTTTTCCATTACAATATTAGGTACAACTTTCCATTGTAATACTCAACGCCTCGTATTACACTCGCGCCACGCCCCTGTTGCCAATAAATCTCGCCCTTGCATACAGCTCAAAATATCACGACTCGTAATCGGCAACACTGTAGAACAAGCATAAATTTCGTACCAGCATCTCCTCTCGAAATTGTGTTCGATAAATTTTCTACCTTCGATGTTCGAATCGAAAATTTATGTTCGCCTTGTAAATTTGAAATTTGTGAAGTGTTATACCACCTTACAGATTACAGTGTTGTGGATACATTTTATATGCAGCTGGAATATAATATTCTACTTTGAAGATATTGATTATAATAAAAATAATAACATATACCTCCCTGCCATATTTGTATATTATACATATTGCTTGTACCTACATATTATTTCTCATGCATAATACGTAAGAATAATTTGTGTAAGATTACCAGGTTCTGATGCTGTCTGACGCCTTTTTGGGACCTCTAACGTTAATTCTAAAGTTCTCCTTAAAGAAATTGACGGATACCTATCATCCTATGCTGAGAGTCTACATAAAACAATATACCTACCTACTTATTTGTGTCATGTGGATATTTAAAAATATATAAATTATCGACAACAGCAAACACATACATAGGTATCTCAAAAGAGAGAAAGAAAAGAGAACAATCACGACGAATTTGAGGAAGAGACAGAAATTGAGAGGGGTGGAGAGAGAAGAAAAACAAACGAGTAGGAAATATTTCAACGAGGAAACTGCACAGAAAAGATGTGAAAATGGAAAGAGAGAGAGAGAGAGAGAGAGAGAGAGAAGGAGAAGGAGAAGAAGGAGGAGGAAGAGAGATAGTTTGGATCGAAATAAGAGCATCACGAATACGATATACTCCATTTTCAATTTCCCCCACTTCTTCCTGTCTCTCTCCCTCTCTCTCTCTCTCTCTCTCTCTTTCTCTCTCCCTATTTCTCCTTCAGTCTTCTTTCTTTTTCTATACTTCTCGAATATTATTATTCTTTTTCTTTCATTCCTCCTTCAGACTCCTTCTTCTCGAATTTTCTTCGTCTTTTCATCCTTCTTTTTACTTTTCATTTTGCATTAATCTCCAATGCTCCATGTTTTTCAGTTTTCTCCTATAGTAGAGAGATAGTTAGGGCTCGAGTTTTTAGGCATATTTGAGTGATTCTATGTACATGTACAATTTTCATCATCTCCACCACTATTTAGGTCTATTTCCAGGATTGTTAAATTGGCGTCTAAGTTTTGTGAGAGTTTAACATTCTCTACCGCCATAGTAATCATCGAACCCTCGATCTCTCACTTGTGCAGCGACCATGGCAACCTCACAACAGATCGTGCTGTCTTTATCAGTTGGGATACATCTGGCTTTGGAGAGTATAGGAAACCAAAGCTTCCAATCATAATGATAAGAATATTTGAATACACGATTGTGTTTCGAATAAATACACCGTGAATGTAGCACTCTTCTGGAGTTGGAAGGTATACAGCTTATACAGGGTGAGTAGTGTTTATAGGTACACACTGTGTACTGACTGCCTTTTTTTTAGGTTTGATAGAAGGATCAACAGCGGTCTTACTCTCCTGAAATCGTAGAGAGAAGAAGCATACGACAAAAGGAAGCCAGTCGTTTCGAGAACGAACCTTATCTGATGTTGACGATGAAATCTGCCCCGTTTGGGAATCGAAAAAGTGACCTAGGGCTTACAAACCCGGCTACCCTCCAAGCCAACTGGGCTGGCTGTTCTCTTACCTATGTAGGTACTTGGATTGAAATTTATTCAGTCAGACCTAATCAATCGGTTAACTCAGATTGACAAATGGCTGGGAATACAAAAAGAGTTTGAAATCAGTTAACCTCTTTGAAGCAATCTGATTGGCTATGGATTTTCAAATGTGAAACTGGCCTTTATTGGACCACCCTGTAATCGCTGTTATTGTATTTTAATAAATTCGCCATTAATAATAAAAATGCACTATGTTGTATTTTCTAGGAACCTAGCGGACATGTTTATGATCGCGGTAAGTTGCATTCCATGCATGCAGGAGGCGGCACGTGAAACAATACGAGTCACTTTCTCACTTTTTGCTGATATTCATATTAAATAGGTAAATCATAAATTATGAGTGGTAAAGTAAAGCTTTTTCACAACACAATATCAGAGCTTTACTAAGTATTTAATTTCCGGCGTGCCGTGAATGTGCAAGCCTATAGTGTGCTATCCAAACGACCACGGAGGTTTTGCTGATATAGTGGTTCTGTAACTCATTAAAAAAGAAGCCCCAAAGACCTGGTCGGGAACTCGAGTCCAAAATTCAATGAGAAATTTTCCAAGTTTCTTCAAAATCTGACTAGTGCTTGACAATAATTATGGTGGATTTTTTTTATTATTTTTTTATTTTTTTATTATTATTATTATTTTTTTTTTTTTTCAAGAGCCACATAACTTCGCTCATATTTCAATGTCTCACTTGGCCACATAGATTACGTGCTACGTGGTTCGCCATGTTTCTTTGCCCCGACACGCTATTTATTTCGAAAAATATGAACGTCTACTCTTTTTCTTTCTTTTTTATATTTTTGTAATTAGTTTTTAATTAAAAGGTTCTTTGTTTTTTATTTTATTTTGTTTTGTTTTTTTTTTTTTTTTTTTTTTTTCTGGGGAAAAAGAAAAAAAATTGCGGTTGCTCATATTTCAATGTCTCACTTGGCCACATAGATTACGTGCTACGTGGTTCGCCATGTTTCTTTGCCCCGACACGCTATTTATTTTGAAAAATATGAACGTCTACTCTTTTTCTTTCTTTTTTATATTTTTGTAATTAGTTTTTAATTAAAAGGTTCTTTGTTTTTAATTTGTTTTGTTTTTTTTTTTTCAGCGGAAAAGAGAAAAAAAATTGCAGTCTTAAAATAGATATTCTAAGGTCAGTTTGAAGGTCAGGAAAATCGGTTAATGTGGCTTTATGGATGGCCTTTAATCATGCCAGGTTTCAAAGGTTAGGAAGGTTGTCTTCGAGATCGTGAGTTTTTAATGGAAAAACTAGAAAGTAGAACTGGATCACTATATAAAGTTATAGATTAAATACATAATGGACTTAAGATAAACAAGAGTTTATCTTAAATAAGTATAAAAATGGATAATAGATATTCAATCATAACAGCAAAAAATTAATCTGAAAAATTCCTGACTTCAATAGTGGAAGATATGTATGATGTAAAGCTTAGAGTATCTTTCACCGATTCGAATTTGTGGACCGGTTTTTAGTGTTTCTCCTCTCCCTCTTTTATTTCTTCTTCTTCTTCTTCTTCTTCTTTTCCTCCTCCTTCTTCTTTTCTTTCTCCTTTTTCTTTGTTTTCTGCCTCTTCATTTTTCTCTTCTTCAGTTTGGTCCAGAGTTATCTGCCAGCATCATACAGCCATATTCCATATAAATAATCCTATATGTATCTATGTATTGCCATATACCCTATCAATATAGGTAGGTACCTATGTGATCGCCTTGGTCTAAAATCTCGTCTCACATCAGGTAGCTGATTCGGAACTACTATGGCCATTACGTTTATGGTTATGTTGCGAGCTTGAAATCAGGGCCGATCCATTTGTTCGAATTCAAACTACAGCTCCTCAAACCCAAACTACTCCAGTGGTAAAGCGATTCCGATGTAGAAGGTCCCGGTTCACGACTTTACCTTTAGCCACAGGTCGCTCAAATTACATGCTTAATTTCTGGAGCTCCTTGTCTTGACCCCCAAGAGACTTATATACCCGCGGGAGGCCATCTCATATTAACGTCCCTGATTTTGATACGGTTAAAGATTTTTTATTCGCCATAAACCAATCAAAATTATAATGGTTTTATTATTATTATTATTTTATGAAGCTTAAATACCTACCTGATTTTTACGGTGTACTTTGGTTTGAACCTTTTTCGGGAATCGCTGATGAAAAATTTGTTCTTTTTTTAGACACGCTGTTTCCGTTTTTGCTACTGGTCAGTTTTTTTTTGTTTTGTTTTGTTTTTTTTTTTGTTTTTGTTTTTTTTTTTTTTCTTTTTGAAACTGCAACTTTTTGCACACAAACATACGGTTTGGCTCAACATTTACACTATGTATATTTACTTTACAAGTTCGATCATTGCAACTTTTTGCACACCAACGGTTTGGCTTAGCATTTATGCTATGTATTTGCTTTACAAGTTCTCAACTGCAACTTTTTGCACACCACTTCATGCTCGATGGGGCAACAGATCGCTGCAACATATTGGATTGGGTGCAGAAAAACACATGAATACGAAGTGGAAAGGTTATGTAATGTGGAAAAGATGATTTAGCTTGCGTTAAAAGATTTTCAATTCTAAGAGAGTAGGTATAAATTGAATAAGTGCACTTGAATTGCTGGTATAAACTTCTTGAATCTGCGTTTTGTTCGTGGTAGGAAACTGCTTTTGAGTGTTCAAATCAAGGTTGAGTCTTCAAAGAAACAAACCCATTCTATGAATCAAATTCAGCCTAATTCAATTCAATTGATTAGTAATCAATAATCATAAACTGCTCTTTACTCGTATCTAAATCAGACTCATAAGAGTAGACTGGTACAACTTTCCATTGTAATACTCAACGCCTCGTATTACACTCGCGCCACGCCCCTGTTGCCAATAAATCTCGCCCGTGCATACAGCTCAAAATATCACGACTCGTAATCGGCAACACTGTAGAACAAGCATAAATTTCGTACCAGCATCTCCTCTCGAAATTGTGTACGGTTTGGCTCAACATTTACACTATGTATATTTACTTTACATTTACAAGTTCGATCATTGCAACTTTTTGCTCACCAACGGTTTGGCTCAGCATTTATGCTATGTATTTGCTTTACAAGTTCTCAACTGCAACTTTTTGCACACCACTTCATGCTCGATGGGGCAACAGATCGCTGCGTGTGTTTGTTCTTAGATCGGTCCGAGTGATACATACCCGGGGTCAACCTAGAGCAGAGTATAAATAATAAAAAGGCAAAACCCCACTGCCTGGAAAGACAAACATGAACTCTGCCAGAGCATTGGTGCTCGGGTGAATGTTGTGATGTTGTGGAGGGTGTGACGAAAGACGTTGTAAAATTTGTTATTTTTTGTCGCAAACAAAGGAAAAGAAGAAGAAGAAGAAGGAGGAGGAGGAGGAGGAGACCAAGAAGAAGAAGAAAGAGAAGGAGGAGGATAAGAAGAAGAAGAAGAAGAAGAAGGCGAACTATAGAAGAACAAGAACAAGAGGAAGAATAGGAAGAAGAACAAGAAGAACGGGAAATATGTAGAGAAGAATTCCAAAAAATAATTGAAAATAATACAGGAAATAGTGGAAATTATGTTGGAAATATCGAAAAAAAAATGTGGTAAAATATTAAAAATTTCTGCAAAATTCCGTGACAAAAAAAAAATCTGGGAAACAGACTAATTATGTTGTTATCCCGTTATCCGTAGTAGTTAGCAGCAACGTTAAAAAATGCACTACTTCCCAACGCGACAGACAAGTGAAGCAACGTCGCGCTTGGTTGGTATTTAGATTAGCCAAGGACTTGGCTAATCTAAATACCACCAGTCTGGTTGGATCGGCCAAGGACTTTTGTAACACCCTGTAGACAATACTGTACTAAGCATCGAGTTATGTTTTATTTATTCTAAGTACAGAGCATGTACGCGCCGTGCTTTCTGAAAAAAAAAAAAAAAAAAAAAAAAAAAAAAAAAAAAAAAAAGGGGGGCCACAAAAAAAAAAAAAAAAAAAAAAAAAAAATAACAAAAAAATAAAAAACAGGGTGTCCAAGCAATTAATAAGAAAAAATAGTCAGCAAACTTACCAGACAATGAAGTAAATATAATAAACCTTATAAATAGAGATAGCTTAAAAAATATAATGTAAATTTGTTTCTAAAGAAAATTTGCCAGAACACAAAACATGTAATACAATACAAAGACTGTGTAGGTACGTAAATGGTTTGGTAGTTTTGACATCTCCACCAATATTTTGGAGAATATGGCAAAGTTAACCGAATAAACGTAAATGGTTTGGTAGTTTTGACATCTCCACCAATGGGGTGATACATAGGTAACCACTACCTACTACCTATGTAGGTGTACCTACCGAAACGAGTTGAAGATCAAAAGAAAACTACATACATAAATATATGCAGATAGGCAAAAAAGGCAATTTCCTACATACATATCTGAGTTTTAGTTGATCCAAAATAATCTGTACAAAATTAATGTTAAGAGGTAATCTATGAAACTATCTTTTTATTTAGATTGAGACACCCTAAATCAATTTGACTCAAAGCGATTTCCATAAACATGAACTTTGGTTTTTGTGCTGATCAACTTCTGATTTTTAAGACAGAAAAAAAGCAAGCAGGACTTTCAGCAATCTTAGAAGGAGGAGTCCGATATGGTGTTGTGCTGAAATCTTGATGCCATCCGTAAACTGGTGTGGGATCGAACTAACGTAATACGTTGTGAAGAATTTGATCTCTACAATTATTAATCTATAATTTAGTAGAAAATGTATTAGGTTTTGACAGAGAGGACTGCGGTTCGAATCCCATAAGTGGCAAAAAGGGAATCAAAGGTAGGTAATTTATTATGCAAGATTAGTTTCAAACAAATTACCCATTTTTTTACATAACCTATTATTAGGTATTTTAATTTTTTTTGCAAATTGTAGAAGAGGTTTTTCTCCTGTTCTCACGCAGATTATTTATTTGCAACATATATTTTTAATTATTCTCTAACATGCAAATTTAATTTTTTATTAAAATTCTTTATACCTATTTAAATAATTTCGCCCCTGTATTTAATTCAACAAAATACTACCTAACCGTATGTTTTGAATCAGGTGTTATAAAACCTATAAATCTGACCGTAAAGGTACTTGGAAACCTAGTACCTGTAACAGACAGGCTAGACAAGTACCTAGACATATTATAGGTACCTTGTGGTCAAAATGATCGATCACCAGACGAAATGACCGCGGTTCAACACCCGTAGCTGTTGAGGAAATTATATCAAAAATCGACCTGAAGATTGTCTGTACCTATTACATCTTGCCTCAATACTACAGATGTTATTAAAAAGTTAGAACTTTCAAGGGTATACACAACACTTGGTAAAACCAATTAAAATCAATTGGGGGAATGAAAAACAGATCGCTTTTTTTGTTTTACAATATTATTTTATTCGCTACCATACCGGGTTTCGCCAGTTACGGCATCTTCAGTGGTATTATATAAAATAATGTTGTAAAACAAAAAAAGCGACCTGTTTTTCATTCCCCCTATTGACTACAGATGTGCTTAGTGTTTACTAATTTACTTAGAGTAGGGCGTAGGTACCAAAATGAGGGCTCAAGCCACTAGATATCCGTCTAGGGGACATAAGGGTTTCTGTCTTTATTCTCTCTTCGATTTCGGGACGATAAAATCTCCTTTGTTACAGTTCCCTCTATCAAACCGCTAGAAAAAAAGCAACTCTGTGGAGATATTAAGCTTTATTAATCCTTGCAAGTTTTAACCACAAAGGGTTAATTTGAACCACCTATAATTTATAATGGCGTGCAAATTTATTCGTCGCAAAAAAATAGAAAATGTCGGGGGGAAAAAGTAAGAAAAATACAACATGAGGAACTTGGCAACTAATGTTTTGGAATCAGCACCCTTGTTGGCAACTATATTCTTTGCCTACAAGTCCTTTAACCCAACCCTTTCAGAAGGAGATAACAGCTAGCATGAGCAACACAATCTGATTTTTCAAAGAAATCTCCCTTGGAAGAAAAAAATATAATAATAATATTAAAAAAAAAATGTTTCTTTGTATGTTTCACGCTATCTTAGTTATCTTGGAATGGAATAGAGCTGCCTTAAAAGTGCTATAGCACTATAGATGTCGCGGGCTCATTCAATTGTCGCGGGTTCTATAGATGTCGCGGGTTCATTCAATTGTCGCGGGTTCTATAGATGTCGCGGGTTCATTCAATTGTCGCGGATTCTATAGATGTCGCGGGTTCATTAAATTGTCGCGGGTTCTATAGATGTCGCGGGTTCTATAGATGTCGCGGGTTCAATTCCCGCATGAGTCGAACTATATTCTAAACCGATATCGTTGGTTCTCGGAACGGCTGGTTCTCTCCTATCGGATAGGAGAAAGTCAGGGGACCTATCCTGTCCTGTTTCTCTCTTGGATTTCGGGACGATGATGCCTCCGTTGTTCCAGTTCCCTCAATCAAAAAGAAGAAATTAAGTTTGATATTTTCTTCACCATGTTTGTTAAAACCTCAAGTCCTTACCGGGTTAACCCAACCTTCTCCAGTGTCCGGAGTTGTGTGGGATAAACCAGACATGCAACTCGTAAATTTTCAGCCCGAACACCGGGCGAGCTTAGATTTATGGCGGTGCACAAACCTGGCTAAATTAATGTTTCGCCTGTTCGGTGTAACTGGCGAGCGCAACACTAAAAAAAAAAAAACCTCCAACCTAACAATGCGCAAGATCCCGCTTCATTAGGAGATTCCTAAACCTACAATACAACAAACCAAGACCAGTTCCCAGTCAGAGAAATCTCCTCCAGGACATCGGAGTACCACAAGATATGCAGATTGGCAGACCATCGCACAGGACAGACATTAATGGAGGTGTCTGGCCTTGTCAGTGAAGTCAAGGACCCTCGCAGTCTGTGAAGACTATGGAGTAAGTTCGACAGAGGGAACTGTAACAACGGAGGTCTTATCGTCTCAAAATCTAAAAGAGAATGAAGACAGGATTAGGAGAAAACCAGCCGTTCCGAGAGTGAAAACTATCCGTCCAGGATAAAATCCGCCCCGAGCAGGAATCGAACCCACGAAAAAACACTTATAGGGCGGGCGCGCTACCCTCCAAATTAGGTATCTGGCCCAAGCTACCCTATCTGACCCAAGCTACCCTATCTGACCCAAGCTACCCTATCTGACCCAAGGTATTTAGTGGTGCTAAGTTTTTTTTACTGTCGGGGTTTCACCTTTCATTTGCTGACACCTAAAACCTTAAAACCAAATCATTTTTCGAACCTGTGGTCTGTCAGTTAAAAGTCGAGTAGACATGACCGTCTGGAGCGGAAGAGGTAGACACTATCCCCTTCCTTGGTTTATGAACTTCGGACCACGGAGCTCACAACTTTGAGTGACTGTCGGGGTTTCACCTTTCATTTGCTGACACCTAAAACCTTAAAACCAAATCATTTTTCTAACCTGTGGCCTGTCAGTTAAAAGTCGAGAAGACATGACCGTCTGGAGCGGAAGAGGTAGACACTATCCCCTTCCTTGGTTTATGAACTTCGGACCACGGAGCTCACAACTTTGAGTGCAATTTATGACAACTTGTTATGAAGTTGGATACTGGGTGGCCAGTGCAGAGGTTGCTGGTTCGAGTCCTCGACAGGGTGTATCAGTAAGAATTGCCCTAGATCGCGTTTCTGGTGATTCTCTCTCCCGTCAATACTTGGTTCTGACAAATTGTCTGGCCATCCAAAGGGGCAATTACTCGAGCATCATGAGCAGAGCACATTACTACTACCCTCAGGAAAAATGTGCGACGAATTAAATTAGGTGTACCTACTACCTACTTATCTACTTTTTTATATGTATCTAACATGGTAGGGCTCCCGTCAATACTTGGTTCTGACAAATTCTCTGGCCATCCAAAGGGGCAATTGCTCGAGCATCATGAGCAGAGCACATTACTACCCCCAGGAAAAATGTGCGACGAATTAAATTAGGTGTACCTACTACCTACTTATCTACTTTTTTTTGTGAGACAGACATGGTAGGTACCTATTTCACATCATATAAATATAATTGTGATATATAATTATGATAATTATAATGACTATCATTAGCAAGAGATGAATCAAAATAAAATCCAATTTTTATCATTACGTAAGAAATATCATTTTCCTCTTAGCTCGCACGCTTCTAAATCTAATAAATGGTGAATTTTGCATTGAAATAAATATTTGTAAAAATGCACACCATTTAAATGCGGAAAGCGGAAACGTCATCTTTTTTCGACATGGGAAGAATGTTTCCCTAAAAATATGAAATTTTAGAAAACAAATAAAACATTACGACCCCATTTGTTTTACATTTAGGGGTGTGAAACAAAGAAACATGGATTCGGATTTGCGAAAATGAGATTTAAAATTGAAAAAAGTTGAACAAATAAAATATTGGGAGTTGCGTACGGTTGTATATTTACGCCACGACATGAGAATAAGTAAATCAGTGAAAAAATATATATATAAAATGATGAAAATTGTGGAAAACCGTTTAAAAAATGTGGGATTTTTGGGGTTGAATAATGTAATTCATAATATCTATGTACAAGTTAATACATAGGTATGTACATAGATACTCTTACAATGAAGTATGGTAATACAAAAGAATCAAATTGGTAAACAATAGATTACTTTTTTTTGTTCATTTTGTTGGAAACCCCTAAATTTTTTCAATGATATTTTTAGCACGCTTTTTTGTACATTTTCTCTTCTCGCGAAAGAGTAAGATGGCAGTAAATTAAATGAGAAAGTGTGTGTGTGTGTGTGTGTGTGTGTGTGTGTGTGTGTGTGTGTGTGTGTGAGAGAGAGAGAGAGAGCAGTCAATAATGGAGGTGGAAAAAATGGGGTGGAAGTTGAGTTGAGTTGGTTTTTATTCAAAAACTAAACAATGCTGAAAAATCAAGGAAAATGTCGAAAAAAAAATCGAGGGTTTTCCCTGATTGGATTTATGACTGAATTTGCTGAACCATGGGAAAATTTACGTGGGTTTTTCATTTTCGTGGTGATTTATGTGAATTTTAAGTGAGAGAGAGAGAGAGAGAGAGAGACGGAGAGAGCCCGAGATAAAATGTATTTCTGCATTTTTCCGAGAGGGAAAAAAATATTTCCATCCCCAGAAAACAGAAAATGTTTATCTGACCGGAACCGGGAAATGGATTTCGTCGAAAAAGCAGTGAGTGCGCGATTCAAAATGGCGTCCGTCCAAGTACCTACCCATGAGTGAGGGCAGACTAAGAGATTTTTTAATGGGCTTGGAACCGTGTGCTTCCAAAAACAGACTGCCCGGAACCCTGTTTGGTAGAGCTTGGTTTCTTTGCAAAAATGCAAATTCTCACAACTTGAATTTTGTTTGTACTATAGCTGAGAAAAGCTTGTACCTAAATACAATAAAAAGAATACCTACCTGGTGAAAAAAAAAAAAGATAATGATAATAATAACAAAAAAACAAACAAACTTTCATCAGTTTGTTGACCGGCAGCATCTTCATTGCATTTTATTTTTTTCTTTCATATTTTTAATTCCAACTCAGTTTATAAATTCCTTATTTTTTTTCTTCAATATGATCAAAAGATGTTTCTGCAAATATTCTGAGATGATTTCTGGTCTTCTCGATTCCAAGAATTAATCATCTCTTTTCTTTTATGGAATACCTGATGGCAAAGATGCCAACAAGGTAGGTATACCGGTTGACCAATAAATTCTACGAAATTTCACGGAACATTGGACTCGAATAGAATTGGAATTGGATAAAAAATGTATGTAAAAAAAAACTCCATGTGTAGATTTCGATATTTACTCACTTTTCAATAACAGTATGTTAAGTTTAGGTCGGTAGGGACATAACTACCAAATGAGGTCTAGGACCATCGATAATTTTTTCGTTGATTAAAGATCTGAAATTTTTTATCAATGTTATAGCTGTGTAATTAAATGTATTAATTGGTAATATATTACGAGAATAGCCTGATTTTTACTCGGATAAAAAAATACCACATGAAACCAAAAATTCCACAAATTTATACAGTGGAATTGGAATTGGATAAAAAATTGATGTAAAAAAAAACTCCATGTGTAGAAATCGATATTTACTCACTTTTCAATAACAGTATGTTAAGTTTAGGTCGGTAGGGACATAACTACCAAATGAGGACTAGGACCATCGATAATTTTTTCGTTGATTAAAGATCTGAAATTTTTTTTATCGATGTTATAGCTGTGTAAATAAATGAAATAATTGGTAATATATTACGAGAATAGCCTGATTTTTACTCTGATAAAAAAAATACCACATGAAACCGAAAATTCAACAAATTTATACAGTCAACAGATTTATCAGAGATTTACTCAAAATTTCAGGCTTTTTTACCCCTAGCAAAGCATGGACAAAAGCACAAAAGGCTCATTCTAAATTCAAGTTAGCTACAAAATAGGATTACTATTCCTACACGACATCCCAAGAATCCTGCATACATACGCTAAAAGAAAAGAAAAACTTGCTGTGGAGATCAGAGATGGAAGCTCAGCCACAGAACTAACTGCCAGTGAGCTCTGGGGGAATTCGCTTGAACTTTTAACTCCAACCTGCTCAGAAAGAGAACAAATAAAATTTCAGAAACAACTTGTCTTTTTTTTTACTTCAGGGGCAAATGATATTAATTTTACGAGCCACTTCGTTCTTATGATTATGATTATTACGGCCATCAATGGGCGCTTTACTGGTGTTTGCAATGGTTTGTGTTGACTGGTATACTGACAGCTGTAGATGTTGATGTGGTGTTTTTACATTATTTACTTCCCATTTTTTATTTGGGTTTGATGATGAAGAGGTCTAGAAGCTTACCAAGTTGAATTGGCTAGGGCTGAATCTGAAGTATTCAGGTGTTTTTGTGTGACTGTTAAATTGATATCACTATTTCAGATATTTTTGTAAAATTGGCATCTCCACTATTTCAGATAATTATTTTCGAGTGATTGTGAATATGACATCTCCACTATTATTCATGTATTTTTGAGTGATTGTAAAGTTGGCATCTCCACCATTTCAGGTATTTTTGTGTGATTGATGAATTCGCATCTCTACTTTTTTAGCAACTTTTGTGTGAATGTATAATTTACATATCCAGAATTTATTTCAGACATTTTTTTTTTTTTTTTAAGAAATGTAAAACTGGCATCTCCACCAGGAGGTATTTTTCAGTCCCAAAGGCGGCCCCTAGTGTTAGTGGTAGGTATAGAAGGAAAAAGTTCAGAATTTAAGGGTGGGGATTCTCATAAAAGTATCTACCAACCCGAGTATATTTTAAAACAAACTTCAGAGCGATAACTCTTGTAAAGCTGAGTAAGCTTTCTCTCTCTAGAGTTCGGAGAGCATAGGAAATAATCAAACATTATTAGCTTGTTAGCGACATTACCCGCTTGTAATTCTTTGCCGATTTTCTGGAATTCGTTCAAAACTGTCATCGGGCTAATCGCTCTGTGAAGAGGAGTTCGTAAATTTGGAACAGAAATGCCGCCCATGAATGGCGCAATCAGTGAGGAATTAATGTGACAAATATGATGGGACCCCCATTTAGGGAGAGCGAAATTACCAAGCGACCGAGCGTGATAATTTTGAATTTAACGCCGAGTGTCACAAACATTGTACATTGTGATTTCTACGATGTAGGCTTGTAGATAACTTCAAATTAGATGTCTTTGTAAAATTGGTTCTAATTTGTACTATTGGTTTTTTTTACCGATAGAAAAAGAAATCCAGTCAATCTGGACGAGATTCCTGCATACTTCATCCCCTCCATTAGAAGTAATATTCAGAGTAGTATATGGAGAAATAGGGTGCAGATCTGAAACAACTTTTGGAACTCCAAACCTTGAAGTCTTTCCCTCCCTTGTTGCTATTGCCAAAGAACTGAAAAAAGTACAAAACAGAAGAGCACATATCTACTAACTGTTGTTCAAAATTACATTTCTAATTTCTGCGTAGGTTGACATACGTGTGTATGATGTAGCTCCTCTCGCGATTTGCCGAATTAAAATGTTGAATTCGCATCATCCGTTTTGTAGAGATCTCTTGTTGCGAATATTTCTTTGTCGTTGCAATCCTGTTATTAGGTCTGTTAGTGTGTTGACTGGTATACTGACAGCTGTAGATGTTGATGTGGTGTTTTTACATTATTTACTTCCCATTTTTTATTTGGGTTTGATGATGAAGAGGTCTAGAAGCTTACCAAGTTGAATTGGCTAGGGCTGAATCTGAAGTATTCAGGTGTTTTTGTGTGACTGTTAAATTGACATCACTATTTCAGATATTTTTGTAAAATTGGCATCTCCACTATTTCAGATATTTTTGTAAAATTGGCATCTCCACTATTTCAAATATTTTCGAGTGATTGTGAATATGACATCTCCACTATTTCAGGCATTTTCGAGTGATTGTTAAATTGGCATCTCCACTATTTCAGGTATTTTTGAGTCATTGTAAAATTGACATCTCCACTATTTCAGATATTTTCCATTGATGATTATGAAATTGACATCTCCACTATTGTAGGTATTTTGTGAGGAATTGTAAAACTGGCATCTTTACGAGGAGGTATTTTTCAGCCCCAAAGGCGGCCCCTAGTGTTAGTGGTAGGTAGAAGGAAAAAGTTCAGAATTTAAGGGTGGGGATACTCATAAAAGTATCTACCAACCCGAGTATATTTTAAAACAAACTTCAGAGCGATAACTCTTGTAAAGCTGAGTAAGCTTTCTCTCTCTCTCTCTCTCTCTCTCTCTCTAACGTGAATCTAATACCCTGGAAATCCCTCTCTCTCTCTTTCTCTCCTGGAAAGCTTTTCTCTCTTTCTCTTTTTCCATTTTCCAAATTGCTTATTTTTAATCTTCAAAATTATGAGATGGGGATTAACCATAATTTTCATCTCTCTCCTTTCCCCGTTCTCCCTCTCTCTCTCTCTCTCTTTCTTTCTCTCTTTCATTCGCTCCCTATTTCTTCTGTTTACATTCCTTATCTCAAAAAGGAGAGGGAGAGGAGTGCCAAGGGAAATAGAGCAGAAGGGGTAGAGTGTGCCTGGATTCTGGCTCTGGGTGGAAAAATTGAAAGAGTAAGCAGATTTTTAGTTCCGCAAATTATTCGGAGTTATGAGCGTAAAAATGATGATTCTGCCAATTTTAACTATGGACTTCGAATCCGGAGTTTGGTAGTTCGAAATTCCAAAAAGAGTCTCGAAGTCTTCCAAAATTTATAGTAGATTATTCATAAACTTACCTTATGATTAGATGATCCAATCACTGTGTTCGTTTTCATAACGTACATTGGGTTAATCTGAAATCAAGGAAAAAACAACAAACTTCAAGTTAGCTTTGAATATAGGCAAATGTTAAAATATCATGTATTTTCTAGCTAAATCATCTTATTTCTTGCTTTAGTTGAAATGAAATCCTATGGACAAGTCAACAGTCCGTCAAACTGTCCCTTTTTGAACTTTTCTTTTTTTTATGAGATTTATATCTACGAAGTCTGCCAAACTCAATATGTTCTGTTGTTTTCTAAGAAACAAAATAAGAAGGATTACCTCAGAAGCATCAGTGAATGGATGAAAACAAGGAAGAATAGAGGAGGAGAAAACATGAGAAGGGAAAAATAAAGAGAATTTACATCATGATAGTTTCGAGGACAAAAGAATAGTAAGATAACTAGATAAGATTAAAGTTGGAAAGAAATGCAAAAGGAAATGAAGACGAAGAAAAAGAAGAAGAAGAAGATGAAGAAGAAGAAGAAGAAGAAGAGGAAGAAGACAAAGAGCAGATAAAGTTGGAACTTGGAAGTAAATTCAGGAAGAAGAGAAGAAGAAGGAGGAGGAGAAGGAGGAGAAGGAGGAGAGAAAGGAGGAAGAGGAAGATATACGGCGATAAAGTTGGTACCGAAATGGAAGAGAGGAAAGAGGAAGAAAATAAGATAAAGTTGAAACAAAATGGCGGATTGGTTACAACGAGCACATTGGAATAAAGTTTATTTCTCTCCCGAGACTCACACAACTTTCTGCAATGTATTTCTCGCATTTCTTTTTCTCCTTTCTCTTCCTCTATATATCTTTTTCATTCCTTCTTATTTCCTTCCCTTTCTGTTAACTCTCAACTTATCCTTCTTTATCTTCTTCATCCCTTTTCCTATTGACAAATCTCTATTTCTTATTCGATTTCTTTATCAGCCTTTGCCTTCCCTCTCTCCTTTATGTCCTCTTATCTTTCCAATACTTCTCTTTCTATGTCTTCCTATTTCGCTAATATTTATTTCGTCATTACCTATATCTTTGTCTCTTTCTTCTATTATTTTCTGCCTACTCTATTTCATTATTCTAGGCTCTTTTTCTTTCGTTCTCTTGTTTCTATACATATTTTCAATTTTTCGTTCCTTCTCTCAATTTTTCTGCATTCTGTCATCTCATTTCATTTTATTTTTTTATTATTTTCTACTCGGTAAATCAACATTGGCTGTTTGTGTTTTTCCAATGTTGTTGAAGGTTTGCATGATTGATTAATAGACTTGTACTTTAGTCTTGCCTTGTATAGCCTTTGTTTGACCTTGAATCAGGTGCCCTTACATCTAAGCCTGTCAGGCAGATAGTCTTACTAGGAAAATCCCACAAAAACTCGCAGTCTCAGCTGGATTCTAAATATTGGTCTTACCCATCCCCCGCAGAAACGTTCCCGAATGAATTATTCAAAAGTTTTCAGCATTTTCATAAAAGTCACATAAAATTCTTTATCAGTCTTTGCCTTCCCTCTCTCCTTTATGTCCTCTTCTTCTCTTCCTCTCTATCTCTTCCTTTTCCTTTTACTCTCCACTTTTCCTTCGATTTCTCTCAGTTTTGTTTTTTTCTTTCCCTCTTTCCTTATTTTTCAAAGAATTGAAAATTCAATTCTTCTCTTTTTCTTTTTCCCTTCTTCATTTCATTCCATCATCTTTTTTGCTCTTATCTTTCCAGTACTTCTCTAGATATCTATTTCTTCCTCTTTCGCTAATATTTATCTTGTCCATATACCATTGTCTCTTTCTTCCTTCTATTATTTTCTGCCTACTCTATTTCATTATTCTAGGCTCTTTTTCTTTCGTTCTCTTGTCTCTATATTTTCAATTTTTCGTTCCTTCTCTCCATTTTTCTGCATTCTGTCATCTCATTTCATTTTATTTTTTTTATTATTTTCTACTTAGTAAATCAACATTGTCTGTTTGTGTTTTTCCAATGTTGTTCAAGGCAGATTTGCATGATTGTCTTGTACTTTAGTCTTGCCTTGTATAGCCTTTGTTTGACCTTGAATCAGGTGCCCTTACATCTAAGCCTGTCAGGCAGATAGTCTTACCATCTTTTTCATTCCTTCTTATTTCCTTCCCGTTCTGTTAACTCTCAACTTATCCTTCTTTATCTTCTTCATCCCTTTTCCTATTGACAACTCTCTATTTCTTATTCGATTTCTTTATCAGCGATGTACAGGGTAAGGCAAAAAAGCAAATAAATAATTTTCTAAATTTAATATTATTAAATAAACAACAGCAATCATTGTCTTGAATAAAATTAAAAAAAAAAAAAAACAAGCAAGCTGTCAGACAATATAAAATTCAGATGGTATTGTTGGTAAATAAATATTATTATGTAGATAAAATCCCAGTGTTTCTCAGCTTACCCAGTAAAAAATTCTCATAGACACAGATACCCTTAATCTACATAAATAGAATAACCTAACTACCTATATAATTGCATTCTGATAGATAGTAATAGGAACATCAAGCTCTGGATTTTCTACATTTTTTACTTTACGTCACAGTCTGACCTTCTTTGTCTTAATGCAGAATTTATTTACTAGATAGCTAGATATATGTACCATGTTTCCAGACACCATCACCATCAGCAATTTGTGGTATGAAGAGTTCTTAGATCTAGTGAGCAAAGTAGAGGCACCAAATTGATTCGTGGTTATGCCATGTTGGTCTCATCAGTTTCCAAAAAGAATAACATACATGATGAAGGTCAAACAAGATCAAGGATAGCCCGCGTTTAACGAGTTTCCTTCTGAGTTACAATTTAAATTATGGAATTTAGTGGATGTGCTAAAACTACCTTAATTCCTTAAATTTTAGTCCTCATAGTAGGAAAGATAGAGAAAAATTTGGACCGATTGTAATACTTTCTCATTATTTCCTTAGCTTCGCTGAGGATCTCAACAAGGTAGGTATAAGACTATATAGCTGTACATTATGTAGGTACATACCTACACTTAAAAATACTTACATTCAGGATTTATGAGCATTTATACCTACTTACTTACCTACCTAACCTGTTCAAAATGCAAAGGGAGAAGCCCATTTGTAAAGCAGCTCAGGGCAGTTTGGCCCCACCTCATCTAATATACGGATGCAAATAAAATTTAATGGACACAGTTCCTTTTTTTTCGCCTCCTGAAAAGGCTGCCCCCCACTCAAAATGCACAGGGATATATTTCCCTTTTGTTCGGGTCCATAAAGCAAAGTGGTCCCACCTCATCAAATATACGGAAGCAAATAAAATTTAATGGACACAGTTCCTTTTTTTTTCGCCTCCTGAAAAGGCTGCCCCCCACTCAAAATGCACAGGGATATATTTCCCTTTTGTTCGGGTCCATAAAGCAAAGTGGCAGAGAGAGTGTGCCGAAAAAGAGAGAGGAAATGGGAGGAGGAGGAGGAGGAGGAAAGAGGAGGAGAAGGAAGCGTTAAAAAAGGGGAGAGAAAGGTTCGAGAATGAGATAAATTGATGATCCATGAAACTAAAAGGAAATGGACGATGGAGAAGAGAGTGAGAGAGAGAGAGAGACACGGAGAGAGCCCGAGATAAAATGTATTTCTGCATTTTTCCGAGAGGGAAAAAATATTTCCATCCCCAGAAAACAGAAAATGTTTATCTGACCGGAACCGGAAAATGGATTTCGTCGAAAAAGCAGTGAGTGTGCGATTCAAAATGGCGTCCGTCCAAGTACCTACCCATGAGAGAGAGGGCAGACTAAGAGATTTTTTTAATGGGCTTGGAACCGTGTGCTTCCAAAAACAGACTGCCAGGAACCCTGGTTGAAAAGCTTGGTTTCTTTGCAAAAATGCAAATTCTCACAACTTGAATTTTGTTTGTACCTACTATAACTGAGAAAACCTTATACCTAAATAGGTACAATAAAAAGAATACCTAACTTTCATCAGTTTGTTGACCGACAGCATCTTCATTGCATTTTATTTTTTTCTTTCATATTTGTAATTCCAACTCAGTTTATAAATTCCTCATTTTTTTCTTCAATATGATCAAAAGATGTTTCTGCAAATATTCTGAGATGATTTCTGGTCTTCTCGATTCCAAGAATTAATCATCTCTCTATTTTGCATCAATCTCCATGCAATGCTCCATGTTTTTCAGTTTTCTCCTATAGTAGAGAGATAGTTAGGGCTCAAGTTTTTAGGTATATTTGAGTGATTCTATGTATATGTACAATTTTCATCATCTCCACTATTTAGGTCTTTTTCCAGGATTGTTAAACTGGCGTCTAAGTTTTGTGAGAGTTTACCATTCTCTACCGCCATAGTAATCATCGAACCCTCGATCTCTCACTTGTGCAGCGACCATGGCAAACCTCAGCAGATCGTGCTTTCCTTATCAGTTGGGATACATCTGGCTTTGGAGAGTATAGGAAACCAAAGCTTCTAATCATAATGATAAGAATATTTGAATACACGATTGTGTTTTGAATAAATACACCGTGAATGTAGCACTCTTCTGGAGTTGGAAGGTATACAGCTTATACAGGGTGAGTAGTGTTTATTGTTACACACTGTGTACTGACTACCTTTTTTTTAGGTTTGATAGAAGGATCAACAGCGGTCTTACTGTCCTGAAATCGTAGAGAGAAGAAGCATACGACAAAAGGGAGCCAGTCGTTTCGAGAACGAACCTTATCTGATGTTGACGATGAAATCTGCCCCGTTTGGGAATCGAAAAAGTGACCTAGGGCTTACAAACCCGGCTACCCTGCAAGCTAACTGGGCTGGCTGTTCTCTTACCTATATGTACTTGGATAGAAATTTATTCAGTCAGACGGGTCAGACCTAATCAATCGGTTAACTCAGATTGACAAATGGCTGGGAATTGGGAATACAAAAAGAGTTTGAAATCAGTTTACCTCTTTGAAACAATCTGATTGGATACGGATTTTCAAATGTGGTCCTGGCCTTTATTGGAATACCCTGTAATCGCTGTTATTGTATTTTAATAAATTCGCCATTAATAATAAAAATGCACTATGTTGTATTTTCTAGGAACCTAGCGGACATGTTTATGATCGCGGTAAGTTGCATTCCATGCATGCAGGAGGCGGCACGTGAAACAATACGAGTCACTTTCTCACTTTTTGCTGATATTCATATTAAATAGGTAAATCATAAATTATTAGTGATACAGTAAAGCTTTTTCACAACACAATATCAGAGCTTTACTAAGTATTTAATTTCCGGCGTGCGTGAATGTGCAAGCCTATAGTGTGCTATCCAAACGACCACGGAGGTTTTGCTGATATAGTGGTTCTGTAACACATTAAAAAACAAGCCCCAAAGACCTGGTCGGGAACTCGGGTCCAAAATTCAATGAGAAATTTTCCAAGTTTATTCAAAATCGGACTAGTGCTTGACAATAATTATGGTGGATTTTTTTTTTTTTTTTTTAAGAGCCACATAACTTCGCTCATATTACTACCTATGTAGGTGTACCTACCGAAACGAGTTGAAGATCAAAAGAAAACTACATACATAAATATATGCAGATAGGCAAAAAAGGCAATTCCCTACATACATATCTGAGTTTTAGTTAATCCAAAATAATCTGTATAAAATTAATGCTAAGAGGTAATCTATGAAACTATATCTTTTTATTTAGATTGAGACACCCTAAATCAATTTGGCTCAAAGCGATTTCCATAAACATGAACTTTGGTTTTTGTGCTGATCAACTTCTGATTTTGAAGACAGAAAAAAAGCAAGCAGGACTTTCAGCAATCTTGGAAGGAGGAGTCCGAAATGGTGTGGTGTTGAAATCTTGATGCCATCCGTAAACTGGTGTGGGATCGAACTAACGTAATACGTTGTGGAGAATTTGATCTCTACAATTATTATTCTATAATTTAGTAGCAAATGTATTAGGTTTTGACGGAGAGGACTGCGGTTCGAATCCCATAAGTGGCAAAAAGTGAATCAAAGGAAGGTAATTTATTATGCAAGATTAGTTTCAAACAAATTACCCATTTTTTTACATAACCTATTATTAGGTATTTTAATTTTTTTTGCAAATTGTAGAAGAGGTTTTTCTCCTGTTCTCACGCAGATTATTTATTTGCAACATATATTTTTAATTATTCTCTAACATGCAAATTTAATTTTTTATTAAAATTCTTTATACCTATTTAAATAATTTCGCCCCTGTATTTAATTCAACAAAATACTACCTAACCGTATGTTTTGAATCAGGTGTTATAAAACCTATAAATCTGACCGTAAAGGTACTTGGAAACCTAGTACCTGTAACAGACAGGCTAGACAAGTACCTAGACATATTATAGGTACCTTGTGGTCAAAATGATCGATCACCAGACGAAATGACCGCGGTTCAACACCCGTAGCTGTTGAGGAAATTATATCAAAAATCGACCTGAAGATTGTGTGTACCTATTACGTCTTGCCACAATACTATACAGATGTGTTTAGTGTTTGCTAATTTACTCAGAGTAGGGCGTAGGTACCAAAATGAGGGCTCAAGCCGCTAGATATCCGGCTAGGGGACATAAGGGTTCCTGTCTTTATTCTCTCTTCGATTTTGGGACGATAAAACCTCCTTTGTTACAGTTCCCTCTATCAAACCGCTAGAAAAAAAGCAACTCTGTGGAGATATTAAGCTTTAAGTATTAATCCTTGCAAGTTTTAACCACAAAAGGTTAATTTGAACTACCTATAATTTATAATGGCGTGCAAATTTATTCGTCGCAAAAAATAGAAAATGTCGGGGGGAAAAAGTAAGAAAAATACAACATGAGGAACTTGGCAACTAATGTTTTGGAATCAGCAGTATCAGCACCCTTGTTGGCAACTATATTCTTTGCCTACAAGTCCTTTAACCCAACCCTTTCAGAAAGAGATTAGCTGCATGAGCAACACAATCTGATTTTTCAAAGAAATCTCCCTTAGAAGAAAAAAATATAATAATAATATTTAAAAAAAAATGTTTCTTTGTATGTTTCACGCTATCTTTAGTTGGTTCTCGGAACGGCTGGTTTTCTCCTATCGGATAGGAGAAAGTCAGGGGACCTATCCTGTCCTGTTTCTCTCTTGGATTTCGGGACGATGATGCCTCCGTTGTTCCAGTTCCCTCAATCAAACCTCTTCAAAAAAGAAGAAATTAAGCTTGATATTTTCTTCACCATGTTTGTTAAAATCTCAAGTCCTTACCGGGTTAACCCAACCTTCTCCAGTGTCCGGAGTTGTGTGGGATAAACCAGACATGCAACTCGTAAATTTTCAGCCCGAACACCGGGCGAGCTTAGATTTATGGCGGTGCATAAACCTGGCTAAATTAATGTTTCGCCTGTTCGGTGTAACTGGCGAGCGCAACACTAAAAAAAAACCCTCCAACCTTACAATGCGCAACCTTACAATGCGCAGGAGATCCCTAAACTTACAAATCAACAAACCAAGACCAGTTGGACGTCCAAGGAAAACATGGCCCTCTTCCCAGTCAGAGAAATCCTCCGGGACATCGGAGTACGACAAGATTTGCAGAATGGCAGACCATCGCACAGGACAGACATTAATGGAGGTGTCTGTCCTTGGCAGTGAAATCAAGGGCTCTCGCAGTCTGTGAAGACTATGGAGTAAGTTTGACAGAGGGAACTGTAACAACGGAGGTCTTATCGTCTCAAAATCTAAAAGAGAATGAAGACAGGATTAGGAGAAAACCGGCCGTTCCGAGAGTGAAAACTATCCGTCCAGGATAAAATCCGCCCCGAGCAGGAATCGAACCCACGAAAAAACACTTATAGGGCGGGCGCGCTACCCTCCAAATTAGGTATCTGGCCCAAGCTAAGACAGACAGACACACACACACACGGACCAATGGCTGAAACTTTGGATTTAGGCTCTAGGGACCTCAAAACGTGTTTTGGCACTAAAAACTGACCATCGAAAATTTGACCCGATTACATTACTTTCCTTCCTATAGGATAAGGAAAGTAAAAATTAATCTGAAAAATTCCTGAATTCAATAGTGGAAGATATGTATGATGTAAAGCTTAGGTAGAGTATCTTTCACCGATTCGAATTTGTGGATCGGTTTTAGTGTTTCTCCTCTCCCTCTTCTATTTCTTCTTCCTCTTCTCCTCCTCCTTCTTCTTTTCTTTCTCCTTTTTCTTTGTTTTCTGCCTCTTCATTTTTCTCTTCTTCAGTTTGGTCCAGAGTTATCTGCCAGCATCATACAGCCATATTCCATATAAATATACCTATATGTATCTAATATGTATTGCCATATACCCTATCAATATAGGTACCTATGTACTCGCCTTGGTCTAAAATCTCGTCTCACATTAGGTAGCTGATTCGGAACTACTATGGCCATTACGTTTATGGTTATGTTGCGAGCTTGAAATCAGGGCCGATCCATTTGTTCTCCTCAAACTACCTCCTCAAACCCAAACTAATCCAGTGGTAAAGCGATTCCGATGTAGAAGGTCCCGGTTCACGACTTTACCTTTAGCCAAAGGTCGCTCAAATTTAGCACACAGCTTCCATAATAATTATTACATGCTTAATTTCTGGAGCTCCTTGTCTGGACCCCCAAGAGACTTATATACCCGCGGGAGGCCATGTCATATTGACGTCCCTGATTTTGATACGTTTAAAGATTTTTTATTCGCCATAAACCAATCAAAATTATAATGGTTTTATTATTATTATTTTATGAAGCTTAAATACCTATCTGGTTTTTACGGTGTACTTTGGTTTGAACCTTTTTCGGGAATCGCTGATGAAAAATTTGTTCTTTTTTTAGACCCGCTGTTTCCGTTTTTGCTACTGGTCAGTTTTTTTGTTGTTTTTTTTTTTTTTTTTTTTTTTTCCCTATTTCTTCTGTTTACTTTCCTTATCTCAAAAAGGAGAGGGAGAGGAGTGCCAAGGGAAATAGGGAAGGAGGGGTAGAGAGTTTGCCTGAATTCTGGCTATGGGTGGAAAAATTGAAGGAGTAAGCAGATTTTTAGTTCCGCAAATTATTCGGAGTTATGAGCGTAAAAACGATGATTCTGCCAATTTTAACTATGGACTTCGAATCCGGAGTTTGGTGGTTCGAAATTCCAAAAAGAGTATCGAAGTCTTCCAAAATTTATAGTACCTAGATTATTCATAAACTTACCTTATGATTAGATGATCCAATCACTGTGTTCGTTTTCATAACGTACATTGGGTTAATCTGAAACCAAGCCACCGAGGAATTCTTTTCAGCAAACGTTTCGGTACTGGATGTGAGGTATTGCGCAAAGAATGGACCGTTCTCAGTTTCTCTGGTTTCAAAAAGACAAAAAAGTCGAATAAATAGAACTACAGACCCTTTACCTAGGCTACTATTAGGTAATTATTTTTGTGGTTAATTTATCAAAATAAAATTGGATCTACTAATAAAGGATCTAATCACTGAACAGCTAGGCCGAGATCTTTGACAATATTTACAGTACCTAATGCTAATTGATTTGTAAGTGAAATTTTAGAAAACAAATAAAACGTTACGACCCCATTTGTTTTACATTTAGGGGTGTGAAACAAAGAAATATGGACTCGGATTTGCGAAAATGAGATTTGAATTTGAAAAAAGTTGAACAAATAAAATATTGGGAGTTGCGTACGGTTGTATATTTACGCCACGACATGAGAATAATTAAATCAGTGAAAAAAAATATATATAAAATGATGAAAATTGTGGAAAACCGTTTGAAAAATGTGGGATTTTTGGGGTTGAATAATGTAATTCATAATATCTATGTACAAGTTAATACATAGGTATGTACATTATTGTACATAGATACTCTTACAATGAAGTATGTAATACAAAAGAAATCAAATTGGTAAACAATAGATTATTATTATTATTTTTTTTTTTTTTTCATTTTGTTGGAAACCCCTAAATTTTTTCAATAATATTTTTAGCACGCTTTTTTGTATATTTTCTCTTCTCGCGAAAGAGTAAAATGGCAGTAAATTAAATGAGAAAGTGTGTGTATGTGTGTGTGTGTGTGTGTGAGAGAGAGAGAGAGAGAGAGAGAGAGAGAGAGAGAGAGAGAGCACAGTCAATAATGGAGGTGGAAATAATGGGGTGGAAGTTGAGTTGAGTTTGTTTTTATTCAAAAACTAAACAATGCTGAAAAATCAAGGAAAATGTCGAAAAAAAATCGAGGGTTGTCCCTGATTGGATTTATGACTGAATTTGCTGAACCATGGGAAAATTTACGTGGGTTTTTCATTTTCGTGGTGATTTATGTGAATTTTACATTGATATTTGAGCCCCATACAATGGATAGTTTGTATTTTACCTTTGAGCTTTAGATTGAGCCCTCAAAATTTTGGACATTTTTGACAATCATTTTTGACAATCATTTTTTACGCCAAAAATCTTCTATGACAAACTGTTGAACCAATGGACTTCTAATTAGGTTCTTCTTCTCCTTGTCCTCCTCCTCGTCCTCCTCCTCCTTATGGCCTTCTTCACCTCCTCTTCCTCTTCCTTCCTCTTTCAGTAAGGCTATTTCATAATATTATTTGAAAAATTTCCCAAGGTGGTTCTGTTCTTTCCAGAGTTCCAGAGACATGTAGGCGGAGGTCGAGGTTAATAGCCATTGGTGGGAGAGCAAATGTTAAGGCTAGGGGGAGAGTGACATTTTTCAATTCACTGAGCTGGAAAAATCGAAAAAAGTCAATTTATTTTAAAACTGAAATAAATTTAAAAAAAAGAGGAAATCCATTTTGACTTCTTTTTTTAATGGGTTCAAACGTTACTCTACAACTGCTAAGGTTTTTAGTGAATTTCGAATTAATCTCTGGACTAAAATGCTTACAAAAAGCAAAGAGGCCGTTTAACTATTAAAATAAGAGGATGGTTACCCTAACCCTAAGTAGGAGTGGTCGAATTTGAGATTTGGAATGTTAGTCAATAACACAGAGAACAGTGAAGTTAAGACACGTTTAACGTGGCTTGTGACGGGATGAGTGACCGTCCACCCGTCCAGCTGTCAATTGGAGAGATAGAATGAAAAACGCCATTAGCAATAGCTAGCAGCTGTTGAACAATGCTAATATCCACCCAAGATAATGCTAAGATCCATCCAAATATTACTGAGAGAAACAAAACAATCAATAAAATTTATTGACGGACTGCCCAAAGTTTGGATTGCCAAAGCAGACAAGCATATAATAGTCTCCTACAATTCACCTCGTACCTAATACACACTTACCCATTCAACTGTACGTCTACTCCCCATACATCACCCATTTCATTCCTCCCCCCCCCCAAAAGTCCGAAATGACCTTTTTGATCCCCCGAAAAAAGGCCCTCAGGTCCCCCAAAACCCATTAGGATTGTATCCCGAGCATTTTCACTTCATTTAGCAAAGTCCTTGTATTTTCAAATTCGGACAGGCTGGGAGGAAATTGGTCCCTCCTGGATAACCTTTATTTTCTATTTCGAAAGAGCCCCGTCCGCTTTAGATTGGGGGTGAGGGCTGGATAAAGTGTGGACGCGGGCAAAGCGGGGCTCAAGGGGTGTGAGAAATGACCAAGGGATGGATAAAGTGACGGTAGGGAGGGAAGAAGGACGGGGGATTTTTTTTGAAGAGGGAAAAAAGTCCAGGGAGGGACAGTTTTTTAAGAAGAAAGAAAATTGAGTTTTTATTCTTTTCCCCCTTTTTACTTTTTTCCCTCCCGTTTTGCAACACGGTCCACTGAACGGTTTTATTGTTATTGGTGAAATGGGAAATTTATCTAATGAATTATCGTTCCCGTGGGAGATCTCCGAGGAATTCTTTTCAGCAAACGTTTCGGTACTGGATGTGAGGTATTGCGCAAAGAATGGACTGTTCTCAGTTTCTCTGGTTTCAAAAAGAAAAAAAAGTCGAATAAATAGAACTACGAATACCTAAATAGAACTACAGATCCTTTACTTAGGCTACTATTAGGTAATTATTTTTGTGCTTAATTTATCAAAATAAAATCGGATCTACTAATAAAGGATCTAATCACTGAACAGCTAGGCCGAGATCTTTGACAATATTTACAGTACCTAATGCTAATTTTGTGATTTGTAATTTTGGCACATCCACTAATAAAGGCGTATTATTTAGGAAGAAAGTAAAAGAAGAAGGGTGAAAAATAGAAAAGAAAAGTGTGAGAGGGAGGGGATAGTTCAGGGAATGGGAATGGTAATGAAGAAGAAGAAGAAGAAGAAGAAACTGCTAATGTAATGGATCGATGGTTTCAGCATAAATTAGTTGCAATATACATAGGTATAGAATGAAGAAGAAGAAGAAGAAGAAGAAGAAGAAGAAGAAACTGCTAATGTAATGGATCGATGGTTTCAGCATAAATTAGTTGCAATATACATAGGTATAGAATTTATCTATCTATCTGACAGTCTAGTGTCTGGGTGTTACGTCACTGAAAATTTCGATGTACAGGGTAAGGTAAAAAAGCAAACAAATAATTTTCTAAATATTATGAAATAAACAACAGCAATCATTGTCTTGAATAAAATATAAAATGAAAAACAAGCAAGCTGTCAGACAATATAAAATTCAGATGGTATTGTTGGTAAATAAATATTATGTAGATAAAATCCCAGTTTTTCTCAGCTTACCCAGTAAAAAATTCTCATAGACATAGATACCCTATATCTACCTACATTAAATAGAATAACCTAACTACCTAATTGCATTCTGATAGATAGTAATAGGAACATCAAGCTCTGCATTTTCTACATTTTTTACTTTCTGTTATTCACGGTCTGACCTTCTTTGTCTTAATGCAGAATTTATTACTAGATAGCTAGATATATGTACCATGTTTCCAGACACCATCACCATCAGCAATTTGTGGTATGAAGAGTTCTTAGATCTAGTGAGCAAAATCCCACAAAAACTCGCAGTCTCAGCTGGATTCTTTCCGTCATCCTAAGTAAATATTGGTCTTACCCATCCCCCGCAGAAACGTTCCCGAATGAATTATTCAAAAGTTTTCAGCATTTTCATAAAAGTCACATAAAAGCCATTCTAACTGTAGCAACAACGCGGGGATATACAAGACAAAGTTCTTAGCATAAAAGAGATATAAAGATTGGAACATGAAGGTTATATTAGTGTATGTTTAAGAAGGGGAGATATTGTGCAGGAGGAGAAGCAGGAGGAGAAGAAGAAAAAAGAACGAGGAGGAGGAAGAGAAAGACAAGGAGATAGAAGAGAAAAGGGAGACAAATAGGACAAAGAAAAAAGGGAGATTTTCTTTCTTGCATTGGTGTTGGGCTAAGGCCCGACCATCAGCCAGAGTGGCTTTTCCAAACATATTAGTAGGGTACCTAAACTATACGTATTTATAACTACTTTTGACAGGTATCTTGTATAAAGTTTCATCAACAACATAATAAGCCCGTTTTCCTAAGAGAAATTCATGAAGCAAAGAGAAATTCATAAAGAGCTAATAACGCATCCAAAACTCACAAAAACACACTAAACACACATTCTGTTCTAAACATATTGCAACTCATATTAAACCTCCGTACGAGAATGTACCGAGTTATAACGACCTTTGTTAGAACATTTATAATGGCCTTTGTAAAGGAGCACATCTTGCAAAAATTTAATTAAGTCTAAAGAACCCATCTTGAAATTATGAGAGTGGGACTTCCATAATTTCAAGAACTCATCTTTTCCCCATCCCAAATATTTTCACATACACACAGGATTCTATATGGGTCCCATTAATGTAAGATGATACTTCCAGATTTCATAATATGTATTAGATGAATCTTTCAGGAAGAAGAAGAAGAAGAAGAAGAAGAAGAAGAAAAAAAAAAAAAAAAAAAAAAAAAAAAAAAAAAAAAAAAAAAAAAAAAAAAAAAAAAAAAAAAAAACAATATTAAAGTATTAAAGAGCACCCACATCTGTGCCGTTAGGACTTGGGAGAAAACAGGATAGGGACATTTTCAAGTTTGCTTTCTTCTGGAGAAAGGAAGGAGGAACGTGAAAGAGCAGATAAATCTGCAAAATATCTAGAAGTTATTTTGACCAAAGTCTTGCTCAGTCCTTATTCTTCCGTCTTTATCCTTCACTCCTTTTGCATTTTACTTGTGCCAGGACCTAGAATACCTAGATCCATAGGTTGAGTTTTTCCTAATCCATTGTTAACACAGTTTTAGATTAGATAATAGTCAACGCAAAGGGAACAAAGGTTTAATCCATGAGAGGGTTTAGGCAATCCTGGTCCTTATAATAAGAATCAAAACAAAAGAGGTTACCTTTTTCAAGGAAATCAAAAAATGCCAGGATAAGCAAAACAGGATAAAAGATGCAACAGTGTTTTATGACCCGATTACAAAAAGGAAGGGTGTAAAAAGCCTTTATGCCAGGATAAGCAAAACAGGATAAAAGATGCAACAGTGTTTTATGACCCGATTACAAAAAGGAAGGGTGTAAAAAGCCTTTACTTTATTTCCGTAAATAGTATTAAAATAAAACAAAGGAAACGATCCTCTGAAAGAATATACCTCTCCCAACAGTTCATAAATTAAAAGCTATTGTAATATGGATTAAAAAGCGATTACATAAAAAGTTAAAAGACAATGAACCACGTAAAGAAAGGATACGAAGGGGCTATAGGTGTGTAAGGAAATGTTCAAAAGGGTTTCGATTAAAAGGATTTAGGCCTTTAGTTGGATAAACGTAATATAGGCCTTCAAATTGTGCTAATCTATATTGTCACTTATTTCCAAGGCTTTTGTATCTATCTAGAATATAGAATAAAATTCACAAAAAAGTGTAAGGAACATTAGAAAATAAAGATCTTTTTCTCGGCCAGCCTACTTAGCTTAGTTGGTAGTGCGTCTGCCTTGTAAGCGCTAGGCCGCGGGTTCGATTCCCGCCCGGGGCGGATTAAATGAACCACGTAAAGAAAGAATTCGAAGGGGCTATAGGTGTGTAAGGAAATGTTCAAAAGGGTTTCGATTAAAAGGATTTAGGCCTTTAGTTGGATAACCGTAATATAGGCCTTCAGATTGTGCTAATCTATATTGTCACTTATTTCCAAGGCTTTTGTATCTATCTAGAATATAGAATAAACTTCACAAAAAAAGTGTAAGGAACATTAGAAAATAAAGATTTTTTTTCATCAAATTTATTAGGAATGGGAAAACATCAAATAGGTGATGGAGTTAGAGGGTAAAAATAGTGGATGTGCCAAATCCAAAATTTTACGAAGTCTAATTCAAAGAATTAGGTAAGTTAGGTATATACCAACACACTAACTAACTTGAATCTAAGTAGGTACTCTAATCATCCTTTTCTATGCTCTTTTTGTGAAGTTCAAGGAGCATTAACAAGTTTTCACATTCTCACTTCCACGCAGATTTTTTCTGGTCAGAAAAATGTGGACTTCAAAATGTTAACTGTTACGGTGATGGTAATCCTTTTCAGTCATCACGACGGGAAAGGGTTCTTTCTACCTCAACAAAAAATAGTTTTAGGAGCCTAATATTGCCAAATTCCAATTCGCAACACTCCTAACAAAAATGCCAAAATTGCCAAAACAAACCGTATTCACTTATTGTCTAAAAAACCGAAAACATTCAAGCCTTTCGCACATTAAGCAATATAACGGGACTTCTCCAAAACACTGTCCTAAAAAACATCTTTTCAATCAAAATCTAAACAATAAGGGATCAAAATCAGGATTTGATAGTGACACAATTAAATTGCAGAATAAAAGGGACTTTGTATTATCTTTTTCATCAAATTTATTAGGAATGGGAAAACATCAAATATATTATTATAGGTGATGGAGTTAGAGGGTAAAAATAGTGGATGTGCCAAATCCAAAATTTTACGAGGTCAAATTCAAAGGATTCCAGTTAGGTATGTATTAGGTAAAGCAAAGAGAAACCAAACCAACAGACTAACTAACTTGAATCTAAGTAGGTACTCTAATCATCCTTTTCTATGCTCTTTTTGTGAAGTTCAAGGAGCATTAACATGTTTTCACATTCTCACTTCCTCGCAGATTTTTTCTGGTCAGAAAAATGTGGACTTCAAAATGTTAACTGTTGGTGATGGTGATATTAATCCTTTTCGGTCATCACGACGGGAAAGGGTTCTTTCTACCTCAACAAAAAATAGTTTTAGAGGTGCCTAATATTGCCGAATTCCAATTCGCAACACTCCTAACAAAAATGCCAAAATTGCCAAAACAAACCGTATTCACTTATTGTCTAAAAAAAACCGAAAACATTCAAGCCTTTCGCACATTAAGCAATATAACGGGACTTCTCCAAAACACGGGCACTGTCCTAAAAAACATTTTTTCAATCAAAATCTAAACAATAAGGGATCAAAATCAGGATTTGATAGTGACACAATTAAATTGCAGAATAAAAGGGACTTTGTATTAGTGTGTCGAATTGATCGAAAATTTTGGAAGGGTTTCGTGGAATCAAAGGCTTTAGTAAATCTCTATATTGACCGTTGCGTTGGTCTCGTATAGTTTGTCAGTCTTTTTGAGTGCTACGTTAGAGGTAAGTTTATTTTTAAAAAAATAATAGATATCTAACTCTATAATTTTAGTAAGTTGGTAATCTTTATATGTTCGTTGTTCAATAATGTCAAATCAATATGGAAATGTCAAGTAAAGCTCACTGAGATTCAATATTTTTTTATTTGTAAGTTCATTCAAAATTTCTAATATATTTTGGTTTCAATTTGAACATTTCTTTTTTATAGCTAAAACATGAGCTGCTTTAACATACCTTACCTATCATGTACAATAAAATTACATTATTAAACAACATAAAAATTGTCCCGAAAATTCTTGTAATATCTATCCATTGGCCAAAAAGTTTTTCCAGTAAAAAAAAAAAAAAAAACCATGGGGGGTTTTGCGGTGTAAATTCCAAGGAAAAAACAACAAACTTCAAGTTAGCTTTGAATATAGGCAAAAATGTTAAAATATCATGTATTTTCTAGCTAAATCATCTTGCTTTAGTTGAAATGAAATGCTATGGACAAGTTAAGAGTCCGTCGAACTGTCCCTTTTTAAACTTTTCTTTTTTTATGAGATTTATATCTACGAAAAGTTTGCCAAACTCAATATGTTCTGTTATTTTCTAAGAAACAAAAGCATCAGTGAATAGAACCTCAGAAGCATCAGTGAATAGAACCTCAGAAGCATCAGTGAACAGAACCTCAGAAGCATCAGTGAATGGAAGAAAACAAGGAAGAATAGAGGAGGAGAAAACATGAGAAGAGAAAAATAAAGAGAATTTACATCATGATAGTTTCGAGGACAAAAGAATAGTAAGATAACTATAGATAAGATTAAAGTTGGAAAGAAATGCAAAAGGAAATGAAGACGAAGACGAAGGAAGAAGAAGAAGAGGAAAAAGTAGACAAAGAAGACGACGAAGAAGAAGAAGAAAAAAGCGAAGAAGAAGAAGAACAAGAACAAGACAAAGAGCAGATAAAGTTGGAACTTTGAAGTAAATTCAGGAAGAAGAGAAGAAGAAGGAGGAGGAGGAGTAGGAGAGAAAGGAGGGAGAGGAAGATATACGGCGATAAAGTTGGTACCGAAATGGAAGAGAGGAAAGAGGAAGAAAATAAGATAAAGTTGAAACAAAATGGCGGGCAATTATACAAAATGAACACGAGAAGTTATGTGGCTTGAGGGCGTTGATGGGGCTGTTGTCCTTGAAAGAATATTAGAAGTTTTGTTATCTAATGCTTGAGATTGACTATTAGATATGTCATTTTTTTATTAATAGAAGTGAAATCAGGAAAAATTAGAAGGTTGAAATTTCACTTTTACCCCCAAACAAGCAGTAGTGTGGACTTCGGATCTTGAATTATACATATAATAATTTCATACATTTGAGGATCTTAAAATTTTCAAACTTCTATTCCAAGTTAAGTCATAAAGTTCTGTTGCCCTTCATTTTAAGATCCTCAAATGTATGAAATTATTATATGTATAATTCATTACCTTTTGAAGGCATCCATTTATAGGTCGTAAAACCACAAATGTAAAATGGGACGATAAAAGTAGGAATTTCTGCAACAGACCCATACACTTTAGTTCTCCAATTCTCCATTTTATCCAAAAAACTTAATTTTCACATTTTCCAGTTTCAAATGCTTCAAAAGTTTCGTAACTTCTCCCACACATAACTTAATTATGACAATAATTATGAGATATGAAAGCGTGTCGAATTAACACTGGGTCCATTCAAAATAAAATCTAAATTATCATAAATTCTTTCTGATTGTCAAAACTATGCTGTTTGCTCAAAATTTTCATGCTTGGAGGGTACAAATCAAATTTTGAAAAAAAAAAAAAAAAAAAAAAAAAAGGGGGGCCAAAAAAAGTTATAAACTTTAAAAAAAAAAAAAAACTTTTTTTATTTTCCGACCGCTAAAGCCCTCAATTTCATTTGGAAAAGTTAGGAATAGGGATGAGTTTTGTCTCCTCCTCCCACTCTCAGAGATTATTCAGTGTTTGTTTAATGGTTTGAACAATTTTCAGTCATGAATAAATTAAAAAAGGCCATCATTCTGTGAAGTAAGGACGATTTCAGGAATTGTCATTGTAAGCTTCCGTTTATTTTAATGCTGGGATGTCAGGCTTAATACTCGGGATTTCCTTATCTTATAAATGTTGTAATAAATAGTTATAGGTTCATATTTGAAAACGATTTGGGTGTATTGATAGGGCAAAATCCTTGAAAGCATCTGTCTATTTTTGGTACATTTTTTCCCAAATTTCGAAGGACATTTTTAGAGCGTGACATTTTGTTCTGCCACTTTATTGTCGGGCCTGGTAAATTTCATCATTTCTCACTGGACCAAAGTTTAAATGAAAACGGATTAAAAACCGAGGGGCCAGTTATGCCGACCGCCCTACAGGGATTTTGGGATTTCCTAACTTGTGTGAAAAATGAAAATTCGGAATGTCGCGCAAGAGGGAGGGGATTTTATGGGAAAGCTTTGTTCCCATAGAAAATGGCAATTTCGGGATTCCCAGATCGCTATTATGATCTGAAAGAACTACCCCAAGAAATAGAAAGCGTAGAAAAGAAGAAAGATGGGAAAAGGAGTAAACAGAGAGAGAGAGAAAGGGAGAGAGAGAGAAAGGGAGAGAGAGAGAAAGAGAGAGAGATAAAAAAAAACGAGGAAAAAGGGAGTAAACAGAGAGAGAGAGAGAGAGAGAGAGAGAGAGAGAGAGAGAGAGAAGGAGAGAGAAAGAAAAAGGAGGGAGAGAGGGGTTATGCGAAGAAGGAGGAGAAAAAATCCAATAAAAACAAGTTATGAGTGGAAATGGAAGGCAAGATTACCAAATCCAATGAATTTTCATTTATTTTTCTCACAGGGAAATAACATTCACGGAATGTGAAAATTCATATGTGAGAATGTGATGGTGTAGAGGTGAGAAAAAAAAAAAAAAAAATGAAAGGCTTCGAAATAAAAAGGACCCAGAACCTAACCCTACGTGAGCCTTTTTGAATAAAATAGCTACAAAGTTTTTGATTTGTTGAATCTGCATCAGATGTTTCTAATCAAGAAGGCTATCTTAACCGCCATCAGAATCCTCAGATCCTGCAGCCAGGATAATTCCTTCTTCGTTCTAAGAAGTAAACATCTTTTGCCATACATTTTCCTTTAGAGCCTTAGAATAGGTGATTAATTTGGTCTAAGCAAAAGTGTGTAAAATCCGTATTTGGAATTCTGTTATTTTGGTGTCACCCAGTATACCTATCTTATATGATTCTATTCAGAGTTACACTGTATATCTTATATGAATCCCCAGTACATTATATTGTTTGGAGAAAGTTCATGTAGGAAAACAGGGAGAAATATATTCGAGGAAGAAGGAGAGAAGGGGAATTCTCTCTCCATTCTGCAAATGGAGAAAACTGTTAATGAAATTTTTACACCCTCTAAAAACAATGAAATCAAATAAATATTGTTGTTTTAGGGAGATGAGAAATTTTCTTTCTCTCACCCCAAAATTTTCTTTAGCACCCCTCGTGTAGATATTATGTGTATCTTTGTATTTCTCTTTCTTCTTCTTTCTTTTCTTTCTCTTTTGTCCGTATGACCTTATCTTCTCTTTCTCTTCTTTCTTTACTCTATCTCCTGTTATCTCTCTCTCTTCTCTTTTTCTCTCCTCTTTCTCTTCTCTTCCCCCTTTTCTTTTTCCTCCGCCACCTCCCTCTTCTTTTGGGCTTAGGACTTTTTTACTTTTAATTTATTTTCATATCCCCCTCCTCTCAAAATAAGTCTTCTTCGATTTTTATTTCAATACGGATAAAAAAAAAAATCATTTCTCCTTACTTTCCCCATGTTCTTATTGATATTTTTATTACAAACTGCCTATCTACTTTCAATATTTTTTATTAATACTTTCTTCTTTTCCGAAATTACTAAAGAGGGGAACAGCTTATGACTAAAATTACAAATGCTCAGCTTATGACTAAAATTACTAAAATTACAAATCAATTTATTTCAATACTTCTTCATTTATTACATTGATAATAATTATTACAATACCTCTTGAATTTATTTCATTTATTCCCCTCATTTCCCCCTAAAGTACTACATTAACATTATACACCAATAATATTTCTTTATACTGCTACATTATTGCTGTTTTTAATAACAACATACTTTTAAACTTGAATGGAGGGAGGTTTTGAGAAAAGTTATTCAAAGTGCTTTTATTTCTCCCTATACTATAAGTTGAAGTTATTTACAAGATTTAAGACCCATTTCCTTGTAACATCTACTTATAATAAGATTTACATTTTTGTTTAGTCTAACCTAACCATAGCTGACATTTTCTCAGGAGTTTCTTGTGTTCTAATTTAGAAATCTGGAACATTTTTACAAGGGATCTAAATATCTTTTTCATCAGTTTACCGTTATTACCACTATAGAAAAGTTGCCTTATTACTGTGAAAAAGAAAATAGAAATACCTATAGGAAACTTTCTTTGGAAAATCAGAAAATATAAACATGTAGTACATAACTATAATAATAAAAGACTTTATTTATGCAAAGATAAAATAAATATTTTTTTATATACCTTTATTAACTTCTAGAAGTATCTAGACTTTTTTTTTATTCAGGATTTAAATATATTTTTATGATAATGGTTCCTCCCTCTCTCTCACTCTACTTCCCTTTTTCTCATTTATCTTTCTCCAACTTTTTTCCCTTCAGGGAGAGAGAGGGAGAGAAAGACGTTTTAAAAAAGTTTTAAATTTCTGAAAATCCTCTAAATTCTCATTTCCTCTCTCTCTCTTTCCTACTTCTTCATCTTGTTTTATTTTCGTTTTATCTCCCTCTAGCATTCTCTCTTCTTCTTCCTCCTCCTCCTCCCTCTCTCTCTCTCTCTATCCAGCGTGTTTATGTAAATAACAAAGACGCAATAACCATTTACATTGGTTAGAATAAATTTGCCATCTCCCTTGCTCTCCCTCTTTCTCCCTCTCCCTCTCCCTCACTCTCTCTCTCTCCCTCTCTCTCTCTCTTTCCCTCTCTTTCCCTCTCTCGCTTTCCTTGCTTCTCTAGTCTTTTCTCTGCAATTTTCTCTTCCCCTCTTCTTCTTTCTCTAGTCTTCTCTCTAAAAAATTCTTCTTCCTCTCTATAAGCTCTTCGTATTATAGTTTTAACGATGTTTTCTTCTTCTTCTTCTTCCTCCTCTTCTCTTTCTTCTTATCCTCTTCTCTTTCTTCTTATCCTCTTTCATTCTCGTTCTTCTCATCCTTCTTTTTTTAAGATTATTTATTTATTTCTCTATTGTCGTCTTGTGAATGTTCTTCCTGAATTTATTTATTTTGTTTATTTTTCCCTCCTTACTTCCTAAAAAGGGTTGTTCTGAACCCTCTCTCCCACAGCGGGGGAGTGCAAGACCATCTTCTAAATAAGTATACATAAATTTCATTTCTCTACCCTTAACCACCCCCTATATAATCCCCTATTCCCTTCTGAAAGCTCATAACTCCATCACCATCAGTAAGATGTTTCCCTTTAATGTTTTGTTGTGAGGATGGATTTTTTTTTTTTTTTTCAAGGGGTTTTGGAGATGGTTTGCAAAGTAACATAAATACAATATACACACATAAATACAATGTGAACATAAATACAATATACATACCTATGTAGCGTATGTACATAATTCTGATGTGCTGGAATATCATCTACAATGCCTTCAGGATCTAATGGTGATCTTTCTTTTGTTCTACTTTCTACATACACAGTTCTAGACTGGAAGCTAAGTAAGCGTTTGGTATAGACAGTTTTATACCTAGTTTACGACTTCTAAAACAACAAGAAGGACAAGTCATTAAAATAAATCTCAGAGATTAACCTAATGAGGATGTTAAGAGATAAAAACAACTCCTACATTCGTCATTTTGATGGGGGTCCAACGGAGTTGAAAAAATCTCTGCATCTTTCAGTTTAATTAACTGAGTTAATGGGGTACTTAGTTACTTACTTAATTAAAAATAAAAATACCAACCAACAAAAAACATGGTGAACAACTAAACAAGGGTACATGCTGGCATACTAATGAATGGGTTTGTCTTACAGCTACCTAATACTGACAATCCTATAAAAAGGTTTTAAATTTAAATTGTCTAAATTCTGGACTCATCAGAATTCCATCATGTTAAGGAAGAATATGAAATTATGTACAGGACTATAGGTATTATTGTTATTTGAGAATCAATAAATATTAATAAAATAAAAATAATATGTAAATCAAATTAATTATAATTATTGGTTTTATGGGTGCGTAAAATTTCATCACTTTTGGACACCTTCCCAATCTGGTGCAAATGGCACATCCACTAAAAACTTATTTGGTTTTTGGCACCACAAAATTGTCTACCAAACTATTTTTCCCACAGTTATTAATAGTTATGCTATGAGATTATAAGGTTTAGAATTTTGTTCTTTATTTGTGATTTATCTATCCATCTGTCTGTTAGCTAAACAGCTACCATCAGTCTTTAAAATTTCCAGTGGCACAAAAGACAACAAGGTAAAATGGCGCAAAAATCCAATGATAACAAATTTCGTGTGTGTTGGACATTTTTGTCATATTTCACCAAAATCGGACTAAGTATTTTGAGTACTAATGTGGAACAGATATTAAATTAAAAGGAAAAACCGTCAAATTTGGTAAAGGGACTTTTCAGTCCCTGAAAAAATAAGGTATAGATACATACAATTAATCCAGCAAGGTCCTTTGATTAAACTTTACGATGTACTCGTATTATTCTGCTAAACCCATAAAATACACGAGACCTTGTTTAGACTGCTGAACTAAAGAGACTTTTTAGTCTCAATCGATCATAATAAACAAGGTATCCTCTTCTATAAAAATTAAACCTCACTTCGATCGGTCAATAAGTTAAAAGTATAAAAAATTCACTTCATTCCTTCAAGAGAATAATAATAAAAATAAAGAGTCTTTCAACCCTTTCGTGCTGTTTACTTCCGGCTCTTATTTTTCGTCAGAATCAAGACATACAGTATTGTTTACTTTATTTTGCTCTCCTTCATTCTCTAGTATTTTCTCTGCAATTTTCTCTTCCCCTCTTCTTCTTTCTCTAGTCTTCTCTCTAAAAAATTCTTCTTCCTCTCTATAAGCTCTTCGTATTTCTTTGCTTTTCCACGATCTTCGCTCTCTCACAAAATGTATACAAAGTACAATTTTCCATCTCTTCCCGTGGTAGGTATACAATAGGTAGTTGGTTACAATATTGGTATTTCATACATCTACCTAGTTAGATATATTATACATACATACCTACCTACCTAAAACAAAAAAAAGTACCTACCTACAAACAAATGGAAATAAAATAGGTATGAATTATGAAAATAATTAGAGTAAAAAGGTTTTCGTATGATATACATTTAGGACTTACCTGCCTAAATAATTGTCTATTAATAAAAGAATAAAATTAATATAATAATAACCTAGGTAATCATTGTAAAATAATTCCAACTTTTCACTCTCTGAAGTGTACAAAATCAACAAGATAAAAATCATAAATACGGGGAAATAAGAGAAAGCTATTTTAATCAATTTCCACCACCAATGACACAACTACCAAAGGTTTTCAATATTGGATTAGGTAAGTTTATGTTTGGCTATAAAACAGAAATTAAAACCCCATTGTTTGTCCACTGTTTCCACATAAACATATGAAACATAAACACCCTATCTGAACATAAACAGGATTTAGAACATATTTACATTAACATAGAACATATTTACGTTAACATTGGTGAGCATTGAGGGGTGAAATCTTTATCCCAAGTCTTTATTGTCTTTACTTTAGACGCGTTGTTGTTTTCTATATCTTCCTGTGGGATAGGAAACGACAGGGTGTTTCAAAATCATTAAGGCAGCCTAGTTAGGTTTGAGGGTAGCGCATCTTGGTCTTAGGAAGTTAGGAATACTTATTAGGAAATTGGGATTCACCTCAGTCTATATAACCAGAAATAATTGAATGACGACTAGTGAAGTGATGACATTAGTGCAGGATTTAAAGTAAAGAAGGGGTTTCTAATCGGGGGAAAAATGAATGCAAAAATATTGGAAAAAATACCTACAAAATAGCTAAAGATACACGGTAAAAAATATTAGACAAATTCAAAAGTAACTTGTACCTACAGTAGCATACTTGCTTTTATAAAACTACCTAATCTCAAGTTAGATTGGATAGAGCGTCTGCTTTGTAAGCGTTAGTTCGCAGGTTCGTTCCCACCCGGGGCGGATTTAATCCTGAACGGATAAGGCTCGTTCTCGGAACGGCTCGCTTTCTCCTGACCTGTCCTCCATTTTCGGGACAATAAGACCTCCGCAGTTACAGTTCCTTCTATCAAACCTCTTATTCAACCCAAAACACCCTTTTCACAAACCACCCTGTAGGTTCTACGAATAATTCAAGATTTTTAATGGCCGCCCATTAGTTTATCTTGTCTAAAAAGATAAGGGTGAGGTCTCTAGTTACGGGTGGGGTAGACAATACCCTTAAGAGAGGGGGTTGATCCTTAAGGGTGGGGAAGAGATGTATGTTTTCATTCCATGTTCATTTTTACATCGGCACCCCAGTAACCTTTTACCTCCCCTCCAACTCTTTTTGACACATCTCTATACATATTGTTAGATTCAGTTAGATTCCCTTCTTCCCTCTCTGGAGCCCCACGAAGTGAAATATTTTCACTGGGTATAGATAGGGAATGGAATGGGCTTTTAAGAGTTATTTTTACACCCGTATTAACATTATGACTTACGTATAACATGCTTAATCCTTAGGAAATTAACTTTAAAAAATATATACTTAATATAATAATCAAGTATAACTTATAATTAACTTATCTTAACTATGATCATAAATGTCTTTCCCCGCCTTATACAGCTCCTAATACTTTCCTCCTATAGCTCAATCATTTTTACGACTTGACCTTGGCTTCGAACCACCAACCTCCCGATTCGAAGTCCACTAACCACAATTACTACTGAGGTTGGTAAACAAAGAAAGAGAGAGAGAGCGAGGGAGAAAGAGAGAGAGGGTTTTCAAGGAACGAAGAAAAAAGTTAGATACAGCCAAGATAAACCTTTCCCAAATCCTGATATTGAGAGGGAGGAATGCCCCTTCCTAAATCCCCCCTCGAAAAAGCAAACAGCAAAACCGCAAGAGTATTACTGCAAAGTTGATCTTTTGAAATTAAATTTTTAATGGGAGCTTTCTGAAACAAACTTTCGAAAAGGCGGATAAGAAGACTTTTTTTTTGTGAGCATAATGTTTGCATTCTAAAAGCGCTTCATGCTGAAAGTTGGCGAAAATAAATTTGAGTCTCTTTTTTAATTAAAAAAATGTTTCCGAGCCCCTTTCATTCCTTTAAATTTTTGGACTTGACAAAGTTCAGCCGATTATAGGTACCTACATTGCTTTCCTTCCTGCTCGTATTGGTAAGAAAAGAGGTTTGTTTGATATAGAGGAAACTGGAACAACGGGGTTGAACGGAGGTCCCATCGCCCCGAAATCGAAATGAAGAAGAAGAAGAAGAAGAAGAAGGGCAGTATAGAAGAAAGTTTATAGGATAAAGTTCGCCCAAGGGCCTAGGGGGACGCGATTTAGCGCTCACAAGGCAGGTGCGCTATCCTTCAAGCTATAACTAGGCTGGCCAGGGGGAATTTCGCTATCCTTCAAGCTATAACTAGGCTGGCCAAGGGGAATTTCTTTAATTAAATTGGACTACCTATTCAGGAAATAAAATTCTAATCCTTCTGTATTTTTATACCTTCTAATATCTCTCTGGGACTTAAAGGGCCCCACAGAAGCGAGTGGAATCTAAAATAAACAATTATAAAAAAAAGCTCGAATTTTACAGTTGGTGTAAAATTTAAATTATTCGAATGTTTGCAGAAATTTAATTAGATTTTTTGTTTGTAAATGTCGCCATTTTTAACTACCTTCCTCCTACCGACTAATTCTACCTATGGTTATATACTTATAATTATGTTTATACTTATACCAACAGTTTTATATTCAAGTAGGTGTTAAATGGGATATTTGTGGAAGTTGTTGTTGCCTTTACTTATGTCGTTGAATATAATTATATGAAAGAGGATATCAATGGGACACTATTTCATCACAGGCTTTGATGTGATTCCTGTATTCTTACCACTTTATTGGTAGGTAGATATAGATAGGTACCTTCCTAGTTAAAAAAAAAAATAATAATAATAAAAGAACAAGAAGAAGAACAAAGAAATCGAAAAAGCCATTTCCCTTTCGACAGCATATTAAACATGACATCACTTCATAAAAACCTTCCTCCCCCATACTATTTCATCACAGGCTTTGATGTGATTCCTGTATTCTTACCACTTTATTGGTAGGTAGATATAGATAGGTACCTTCCTAGTTAAAAAAAATAATAAAAATAAAAAAGAAGAAGAGGAAGAAGAAGAAGTAGTAGAAGTAGAAAAAAAGAAGAAGATAAAGAAGAAGAACAAAGAAATCGAAAAAGCCATTTCCCTTTCGACAGCATATTAAACATGACATCACTTCATAAAAACCTTCCTCCCCCATTCCATCATTTTGGACACCCACTCAAGTACTTCCAACCCCTTCAGAAACCCCTTTGAGTGAACATTAATATATAAGGGTTAGGTAGCACTCAAAATACTCAAATGAATAATAACGTCAACACTCAACTTGGAAAAAAGAAGAACAAGCGGGGCCCGTCCCTCCGGGAATTTTTCGATCTTGGTTAAGGAAAATCAATATTTATGTACCTACCTATTTTATTTATAGAGTAAAAAGGTTTTCGTATATGATATACATTTAGGACTTACCTGCCTAAATAATTGTCTATTAATAAAAGAATAAAATCAATATAATAATAACCTAGGTAATCATTGTAAAACAATTCCAACTTTTCACTCTCTGAAGTGTACAAAATCAACAAGATAAAAATCATAAATATGGGGAAATAAGAGAAAGCTATTTTAATCAATTTTCACCACCAAATGGCACAACTACCAGAGGTTTTCAATATTGGATTAGGTAAGTTTATGTTTGGCTATAAAACAGAAATTAAAACCCCATTGTTTGTCCACTGTTTCCACATAAACATAAACACCCTATCTGAACATAAACAGGATTTAGAACATATTTACATTAACATAGAACATATTTACGTTAACATTGTTGAGCATAATGTTTGCATTCTAAAAGCGATTCATGCTGAAAGTTGGCGAAAATAAATTCGAGTCTCTTTTTTAATTAAAAAAATGTTTCCCAGCCCCTTTCATTCCTTTAAATTTTTGGACTTGACAAAGTTTCAGCCGATTATGGGTACCTACATTGCTTTCCTTCCTACTCGTATTGGTAAGAAAAGAGGTTTGTTTGATAGTTTGTTTGGTTTGTTTGTTTGTTTGTTTGATAGAGGTTGTTTGATAGAGTTTGATAGAGGAAACTGGAACAACGGGGGTCTCATCGCCCCGAAATCGAAATGAAGAAGAAGGACAGGATAGAAGAAAGTTTATAGTATAAAGTTCGCCCAAGTGCCAAGGGGGACGCGACCTAGCGCTCACAAGGCAGGTGCGCTATCCTTCAAACTATAACTAGGCTGGCCAAGGGCAATTTCGCCATCCTTCAAGCTATAACTAGGCTGGCCAAGGGGAATTTCGCTATCCTTCAAGCTATAACTAGGCTGGCTAAGGGGAATTTCGCTATCCGAGTCTTTCAACCCTTTCGTGCTGTTTACTTCCGGCTCTTATTTTTCGTCAGAATCAAGACATACAGTATTGTTTACTTTATTTCAAGGGGTGAAATCTTTATCCCAAGTCTTTATTGTCTTTACTTTAGACGCTTTGTTGTTTTCTGTATCTTCCTGTGGGATAGGAAACGACAGGGTGTTTCAAAATCATTAACCCAGTCTAGTTAGGTTTGAGGGTAGCGCATCTGCCTTGTAAGCGCAAGGTCGCGGGTTCGATTCCCTCCCGGGACGGTGTAAGTTGAAGGGGTAACTGCCCTAAAAGATGGGTTAGGTTAAGCTTATACGAATCTACCTGACACACATGGTTTGGCGAAAATATCAGCCAGTTTAAATTCCATATTTTTCCCCCTTTTCGCGGATTTTATCCTGATGGGATAATGTTCGTTCTCGGAACGGCTAGCTTTCTCCTATCCTGTCTTCCTTCTCTCTTCGATTTCGGGACGATAAGACCATAGCAGTTACAGTTCCCTCTGTCAAACCTCTTAAAAAAAAAAAAAATTAGTAATTCCTGATCCCGTAGAAAATTTAGTAGGTATTTCCTGATCCCATAGAAAATTTAGTAATTCCTGATCTAGTAGACAATGGGGCTCAACCACTTTTTCTTCGCTGATAAAGGAAGTTCGAAACACGCTGATTTCAATAGAAATGCTTAAAATTTCATTTGAGGCTTCCTAAGAGGAGAAATCTTTGTTGGAAATTTCTGATTTTTGAAACGCACAAAATTTTCGCGGGCAGCCATTTTTTCGTGATGACGTCAGTTCATGCAAGGTCGTTAACCATGGCTGCTTCAACGTTATTTTTTTTTGCGACCTTTGAGCGACATTTTAGGGGGTTTTTGAGTGCGCCAATGCACTTTTTGGGTACTTTTACATCGGAATAGGACTCTATCTCGAAAAAAATTGTCATTTGGTTGAAGTACAGAAAATATCATGACCAAAAAAACTATGTTTCTACCTACCTGAATCTAGTTTATATTTGGCTGATAAAAAAAGACGTTTTACTTCAAAAAATTCATTCTACTTCTCCCGTGTACCAATTTTTGCTACTATTTTTGCTACCAAATTTTGCTATTTTATCCTGAACGGATAAGGCTCGTTCTCGGAACGGCTCGCTTTCTCCTGACCTGTCCTCCTCCATTTTCGGGACAATAAGACCTCCGCAGTTACAGTTCCTTCTATCAAACCTCTTCAACCCAAAACACCCTTTTCACAAGCCACCCTGTAGGTTCTACGAATAATTCAAGATTTTTAATGGCCGCCCATTAATTTATCTTGTCTCAAAAGATAAGGGTGAGGTCTCTAGTTACGGGTGGGGTAGACAATACCCTTAAGAGAGGGGGTTGATCCTTAAGGGTGGGGAAGAGATGTATGTTCATTCCATGTTCATTTTACATCGGCACCCCGGTAAACTCTTACCTCCCCTCCAACTCTTTTTGACACATCTCTATCAGAGATGTGCAAAATGCTTTTGAAAACCAATTTGAAATGCAAAATGTAAAATGCCTCTAGAAAACCAATTTGAAATGTAAAATTTCTCTCTCTCTCTCTGTCTCTCTCTATCTCTCTCTCTTTCTCTCTCTCTGTCTCTCTCTCTCTATCTCTCTCTCTCTTTCTCTCTCTATCTCTCTCTCTTTCTCTGTCTCTCTCTATCTCTCTCCTTTCTTATTTTCTCTGCAATTTTCTTAGGCTTTTACCAGAAGGCACAACAAGATGGTGCAACGTTGTTCTCTTTTTTACCACACAAGGTCGGTAGGTATTTTCCTAGAAATTTTACGAAGGAATTTCAATAGAGTTCTAAAAGCACAGAAATACCCACTTTTTTCCTTAAATTGGTTTAGGAATAGTTTTGAAATTGAGAGAGACCAATAAAAGGTACGAACCTTAGAGTAGAAATTTAACATAAATGCTTCTCACGAACGACTTGGACTCGAACCACCAACCTCTAGATGCAAAGTAGAATGGAAGATAATAACATTATGCACCTTACATAGAAAGAAGGCAATTCTTTTATTCTGCATAAGACTATACATAAATATGACCTCTAAAACATACGTTGCATTCAAGGAGTGTAAGAACTTGAGAATAAGGGACAAAGAGAGAGAGAGAGAGAGAGAGAGAGAGAGAGAGAGAGAGAGATAAAAGTGAGAGTGTTAACCTTGAGTCATAATCATAACCGTAATCATAAAACGTCCATAAACCGTTTTATCTCTGTCTGTCTGTTCTTATTTTCTCTGCAATTTTCTTAGGCTTTTTCAGAAGGCACAACAAGATGGTGCAACGTTGTTCTCTTTTTCATCACAAGGTCGGTATTTTCCTTGAATTTTTTCCTTCTGAAATGGGTATGAAATAGTTACAAAAGGAAAATAATAATATGCATACGACCTCTCAAAACATATTAATGTAAGAACTTGAACTTGAGAATAAGGGAGAGAGAGAGAGAGAGAGAGAGAGAGAGAGAGAGAGAGAGAGAGAGAGAGAGAAAAGAGAGAGAGTGATTTTTATCTCTGTCTGTCTGTCTCTCTCTCTCTCTCTCTCTCTCTCTCTCTCTTTCCTAAACGCTAAACTATGAAATCTAGTGATAACAACAAGTGGGGGAGGGGAGAGAGAGAGAGAAGAAAAATAGATGCTTAAACTGATATAAAAAATATTGACGGATCGAAAAGACAGACTACACAAAGATTTGGAAGGGAAAGTCAGAAATATCACTAATTTTAGTTTGCAAACAAACCAAACCTACAGACATCCATACAAACTTTTGTAACGACAAAAAAAAGATGAGTGTTTCATAGCCGTTTTCATTTCTTAGCATTGATTACAGCTGCTACATTAGACGCATGTGGTCTTTGTCTTAGCATGGCCATCCCGTGGTATGCCTCTCGACTGACTAAGACTGGTATCTGGTGTTCATTTCCACCGAAGAGGAGAGGAAGGAATTTTTAATTGTGTTTGTAATACTTAAATGCTTGTCAATATCGTTCCCCAATTGTTACACCTAGATAAATTTTATGACTTGACTTGGACTCGAACCACGGACCTCCAGATCCAATGTCCAACGCGTTAACCACTGCACCACTGAGGTAGGTTTTCCACCGAAGAGGTTATTCCCAGCAGACTTGGAGTTTAGGCTGCAAGAGTGAGAATATGGAGGGAGAGAAAGGGGAGGGAGAAAAGCCATTAGGTGAGAGTTATGTGATTAAATTTCAACGCTCGCAGGGATATAGATAATGGCCCCTCCCCCTGTTCTGTCTTGCAGCCCGCCTAAATCCCTAAATCCTTCAGTTCCCCCTGAATTCCCTTTTTGCAGTCCTTTTTCGTTCTATTCCTCGTCCTGTTATATTTTTATTCCGTTCTTCTCCTCTTCCTCTTCTTTGCTTTTTCTTTCTCCGTCTCCTCTTCGCCTCGTTCTCATTCTCTTTTTCCTCATTTTTACCTTCTTTTTATTCAAATCCTTCTCTTCTCCTTCTTCTTCACTACCTCCTCCTACTGCACTTCCTCTTCTCCTTCTATTCTTTCTTTTTGCCCCCCCCCCCTTTCAAGTTTACATACCTATCGCTCTTTCTTTTTCAAATTCTTCTCCTCCTCCAACTTTTTCTCTTTGTTCTCCACTTTCTCCTTCTTTTTCCTACGTCCTTCTGTTTCTTCTCTACTTTCTCTTTCCTGTACTCCATTCCCTTTTGGTCCGCCATCAATCCCTTCTTCTTCCCTTATTCTCGCTTCTACAATCAGGAATCCCTGGGAAGGGAAAAATATTTGAATGAAAATTCCGAACCCGAGAGGCTCAAAATCTCCTCTTTCCTCCCTCTCCCCCTCAACACCTCAATCCCTCCCCTCCTGTAACTCCTCTTCCCCTCTCATCCTGCAGGGGGCAGCTTTAGGTCCGGCTTAGAAAGCGGACGAGATAATATGAAAATTGCTGTTTATTGAGAACATAACTTAAGCCTGAGGGGGAGAAAGGGAAGGAAAGAGAAGAGGGGAGGGGAGAAGGAAGTGGAGGGGAAATGTCCGTTTTTCCGCCCCACCTACAAAAGGGGTAACTTTTTTTATTACGCGTGTGGATATGTGAATATTAAACCTACTGGGTGATGATCTGATGATTCATTCTTGTGATATTTTATATGCTTGTGATTGTGTGATACTTTGTGATATACTAGAATTTTTACTTTCCTTATCCTATAGGAAGGAAAGTAATGTAATCGGGTCAAATTTTCGATGGTCAGTTTTTAGTGCCAAAACACTTAGTGGAGATGTCAAAGTTCCCTACTTTCCAGCCCTGTTTAGTCCGCTCCTGCCGTCTCAATTTCATGGCGCAGAAAATCTTATTAAAGAAATAAACAACAGTTATCGACTAACATAACTTTGGACTTAACTTTACCCCGGAATCTCCTCAGTCTCCCAGGGTTACTCAAAATCCTTTTTCCGAAAAACCTTGTTTCCGCAAGCTTGAAATAACCTTTATAAATCCTTTTTACAAAGCTTATATATCCTTTATGATCGTTTGGGTGGCTTATGAAGAGCTTTTGCACGAGTGGCTGGAGAGGTTTCCAATGATACCTATAAAAGTATTTCACAGTACTTTATACAGTACCTATCTCAGTACAGTAAATACAGTACTTCCCATAGTCCCATAGAGGCGAGATGGAGTTAGTAAGGGTATGAAAAGCTCTCTACTTATATTGTGATTAAGTGGAATTTTCCGAAGGGACACATTAACTCATAAATTGGATTAGGGAAAGTCCAAAATATTCTAGAAAGTCAGGAAGTAAAAGAAGTGAGAATGAGAGGTTCATTTTCGACCTGGATTATTTATTTAGGTATTTATTTTATTTTAAATGTGGGATTGTAGATAAATGGGTTTTCAAAATACCAATTATTTTTCCCCCCTATTAAAGGACTCGCACCTCAGTCCTCTTGAACACAAGGACACCATCTTTCCTCTGGAACCGTAGGGTCGTTCTGCATACAAGTTACAAAACAGCATAACTCACACCACTTGTGTTCAGATGGCGCTGTAAAAACAGCGAATGAAACATCAAATGAAACACTGTATGGGTTTTTATGGTAACGACTCTCTCGACTATTTTATGAGCCCGTGTTTCTACCCGTTTTCTTCCTTTTCTCTCTCTCTCTCTCTATTCTTTGTTGTTTCTTGTTCGTTTTTATATGAAGTTATAATTCACCCAAGATAAAACAAGGAGAAGAGAGAGAGAGAGAGAGAGAGAGAGAGAGAGAGAAGGAAAGAGGTATTAAACTTGTAGTTTCTTTTTTTCTTCTCTCTCTCTCTCTCTCCCTCTTTCTCTCTCTCTCTCTCTGGTCGTATGTAGGTTCTTATTCATATTGCCTTAGAGATAAACATTACTTATCTTTATTTCTCTCTCTCTCTCTTCTCGTTTTTTCTCTGGGTTATCTCTTTTTTACCGCCATTTTGAATTTAAAAATAAATACAAGGAACGTTGTTTCGTGGGTTTAAATCTTAAAATATGATATCAGGAGAGGTTTTTTTTCCATCTAAAAGAAATATTAAGTCATAAATGTGATTTATCTTTATTAAAAAACAAGAAGTTGTTTTTTACTTTTTTCTTCTTCTTCTTCTTCTTCTTCTTCTTCTTCTCTCGTCTTCTTCTTTACATATTACATAATCTTGGTCGGGAATGAGGTTTGAATTGGAAAGGAGAAAAAAAGAAAGGACAAAGAGAGGGTCTTATTTAAAGCAATAAAGCCCCATTAGAACATGAAGGTCTATTCTTACGATCTTCTCCTTCTTCTTCTTCTTCTTCTTCGCCTTCTCCCGTGTCGGCGTTTTTCGTCAGCCTCTCAATCAGCGCTAACTAGGGTGATTGCTTTGGGCTGACATTTGGTTTTGGCTACTATCGGCTACTCTGGCGACAATCAACCTCTCCAAAATTGCTCGTACACCCTCAAGTCAAGTGCTTAGGAAGGCTCTTAAAAAATTTCCTTTAAATTGGAGTTCCCCTAAAATTCCCAGACCCCATTATGGTCAAAAGAAGCTTGCCATTAGATCCTTTGAAGTGTACCAACTTTCGGAACATAACAACTTAATGAAACTGCCCTCGACAGTCGTCGAAATTAAAGCTCGGGGATTCTAATTGCTCTGTAATGGACTTCGTAAATGACCGCTTTAAAGGCGATTAAAAGGGGCTGAAAAGTGACACAATGGTCAAAATGGGGAAGGAGAGCATAAACGGGGGATAGGACCTTAGAGATTCATTAGGTCTTTATAAGGAGCTTTTTTGAGGAGGGGTCCGAGATTGTCCCTTCTCCTCTTTGTTAACCTCTTTCTTCTTCTACCTTCTTCTTCTTCTTCTCCTCCTCCTTATCCACCTCCTTCTTTTCTTCTTCTTCTTCTTCTTCTTCTTCTTCTTCCTTTTCTCCTCTTCCATTTTCTTCCTCCTGTAGAGCGATGGGAGGGGGGCGAGAGAGGAAGGCGAAATCTTGGAGAGAAGGAGAAGAAGAAGAGGAAGAAGAGGAAGGAGAAGAGACGGGAAAGAAGAGATTACTTTTTGAGGAGCTAGAGAAAGGCCTATCTTCCACCTCCTTCTCATTAGAGGAGGGGAAAAGGGGACACAGAAAGGGAGAGAGTGGTTAGGAGAGCCGAAGAGGTGGGGAGAGGACAGTTTAAAGGGGGGAGGTATAAAGCTGTTTTTAATGGTGGACAGGGACAGGTCCAGGGAGAGGGGAAATGGGAAAAAGATGGACAGGATTAACACGATTTTTAGGGTAAGGGGTGAAAATGAAGGACATTTAGGTATTTGTGCCCATGAAGGATTTTGAACCCAGATACCTTTTTTGGAGGATGTTGAAAAAAATTTCAATCTTAACATTGGACTGATCGCCTGCTCTTCTACTGGTATTCTTTAATTTCTTTCTTTAGTAAAATAACATGTACATTTCATTTCAGTAGGTATAATCACAGGGGGACCAACAACCAATCCAGACCAATCACGTGTCCTACATTTGGGCTGCCGACCGTAAACACTTTAAATTTCAAAGGATGTTTCACACAGCAAAATCCTACCTCCCATACTCAAAACTCGCAAGTTGTACTGCGACAAAAGGGGTTAGGTAGAAAGCGTGAGGAAGAGAAGATACCCTCTGGTTGAGGGGGGAGGGGAGGAGGGGGGGGGGGGCAGGAAGAGGGGGGAGCATTCTCTACTAGTGTTATCAGCAATTACACAGACTTTAGCGCAAATTTTATTTATATTATTCATTTCAACTTTTTCCATAATCCTCTCTCCCTCTCTTTCTCTCTCTCTCTCTCTCTCTTACTCTATCTATCTTTCTCTCTCCTCTACCCCTTCCTTCCCTCTCCCCACCATCTCTCATTTTATACCCTCCCTTTCTTTCTCTTTCCCTTTTCTACCCTCTCATTCTCCCTTCTTGGGCCGTATCATTTCCTTCTTGTATTAATTTCTCGGGCAAAGCTTTTTATTTGTCGTGTATTATTTCAGCTCGTTATCTACATAATTATACCTACAATGTTTTTAAAATGTTTTTTAAATTTAACGTAGATACAAGAAGAGAAGGAAGTAGTAGACGAAGAAGGAGGAGGAGATGAGGAAGAAGAAGCCAGGACGACGAGGAGGAGAATAAGAAGGAGAAGACGTAGAAAGGACTTCTGGGGCTGGAGTACAAAACAGTCCCTCCTTGTCGGGGCTTCATAAATCCCGCCTGAGGCTATTAACGAGAGAGAGAGAGAGAGAGAGAGAGAGAGAGAGAGAGAGAGAGAGAGAGAGAGAGAGAGAGAGAGAGAGAGACTCCCTCTCTCTCTCCTCTACCCCTTCCTTCCCTCTCCCCACCATCTCTCATTTTGTACCCTCCCTTTGTTTCTCTTTCCCTTTTCTACCCTCTCATTCTCCCTTCCTGGCCCATATCATTTCCTTCTTGTATTTCTCGGGCAAAGCTTTTTATTTGTTGTGTATTATTTCAGCTAGTTATCTACATAATTATACCTACAATGTTTTTAAAATCCCATTAACGTAGATACAAGGAAAAAGAAGGAAGAGGAGAAGGAAGTATAAGGAGGAGGAGGAGAAGGAGAAGAAGAAGAAGAAGAAGGAGGAGAAGAAGAAGAAGAAGGAGAAGAAGAAGAAAAAGAAAAAAGTAGGAAGGACTGCTGGCGCTGGAGTACAAAACAGCCGGGCGTTCATAAATCCCGCCTGAGGATATTAAGGAGAGAGAGAGAGATAGAGAAGGTAGCTACTTTAATCTAGTAGCAACCAGTGGTGGCATTGCCAGAGTAAATAGAACTAGTATATAAAATAGAATATTATTATTATTATCTAGTCAAAAGAAATGTATAGACCTGACGAAATAAGCAAAATATGCAGAGTACATAGGACAAATTACCTACTGGTGCATAATATGCATAGATAACTCAGTATGTTTATGCAAACGTAACTCAAACTAATCTAATTATCTAATACAAATACTATGAAAAACAGACTGAAGCTTATTCTAGCATAAAGAATCAACCAGAGCAATTTCCTCTGACATCCTATATTATCTTTGTACTCGTAGAACATACGAGTTGGGAAAATGGCGCAAAAAAGCTAGAATCAAATAAGTTACAATTCCTCTCAGTATTAACCGAAGTAATAAACTCTAATCAAATGGAAACTCAGGCATGGATATAAAATTCAGATAAAATAATAAGTACTATTTCGGTACCCAATAACCAAATAAGTTTCTATTTAATCATTAGGTACTCGTATTTGCACGATATTGGTGGAGATGTCAAAACTCCCATTGGGCGAATCACAGTGTTTCGCCACATACATTTGAACATTATTGGTGGAGATGTTAAAACTCCCAAAAACGTCAACCTGTAGGTATTCCAGCTCTAATTTTGAATGCCATTAGTTACCTAAGACTGCTAACACACATAGTAGGTATATAGGTAGCAATGTTTGAACGTTATTAGTGGAGATGCCAATGTACCATTCAATCTCTGTGTTCAGTGGACCTAATTTTGACCATTATTAGTGGAGATGTCAAAACTACCGTTCAATTTCAGCGTTCAGTAGACCTCATGTTGAACATTATTAGTGGAGATCCCAAAACGCGGAGATGTCCAGAAGTTCAATCTTCGTAATTTCAGTGCCAGAGTAAATAGAAAGTAAAAAGAAATGTATAGACTTGACGAAATAAGCAAAATACGCAGAGTACATAGGACAAATTATCTACTGGTGCATAATATGCATAGGTAACTCAGTATGTTTATTGCAAACGTAAGTCAACTAATCTAATACAAATACTATGAAAAACAGACTGAAGCTTATTCTACATAAAGAATCAACCAGAGCAATTTCCTCTGACATCCTATATTATCTTTGTAGAACATACGAGTTGGGAAAATGGCGCAAAAAAGCTAGAATCAAATAAGTTACAATTCCTCCCAGTATTAACCGAAGTAATAAAGTCAAATCAAATGGAAACTCAGGCATGGATATTAAATTCAGATAAAATAATAAGTACTATTTCGGTACCCAATAACCAAATAAGTTTCTATTTAATCATTACTCGTATTTGCACGATATTGGTGGAGATGTCAAAACTCCCATTGGGCGAATCTCAGTGTTTCGTCACATACATTTGAACATTATTGGTGTGGAGATGTTAAAACTCCCAAAAACCTCAACCTGTAGGTATTCCAGCTCTAATTTTGAATGCCATTAGTTACCTAAGACTGCTAACACACCATAGTAGGTACATAGGTAGCAATGTTTGAACGTTATTAGTGGAGATGTCAATGTACCATTCAATCTCTGTATTCAGTGGACCTAATTTTGACCATTATTAGTGGCGATGTCAAAACTACCGTTCAATCTCAGCGTTCAGTAGACCTCATGTTGAACATTATTAGTGGAGATCCCAAAACGCGGAGATGTCCAGAAGTTCAATCTTCGTAATTTCAGACTTTACTTCTAGTGGAGATGTCAAAGTTCCCTACGTTCCAGTCCCTGTTTAGTCCGCCCCTGCCGTCTCCATTTCATGGCGCAGAAAATCTTATTAAAGAAATAAACAACAGTTATCGACTAACATAACTTTGGATTTAACTTTGCCCCAGAATCTCCTCAGTCTCCCAGGGTTACTCAAAATCCTTTTTCCGAAAAACCTTGTTTCCGCAAGCTTGAAATAACCTTTATAAATCCTTCTGCTTTTTCCACCCTCTCCCCATTTCCTTCTCCACCTCTTCCTTCGTCTCCAACTCCATCTATTCCTCCATATCCTTCTTCTCTTTTATATACTCCTCCTCCTCCTCCTCCACCTTCTCTTCCTCATAAAACCAGCATTTTATCGCCACCTCAGCACTATCATTTTAGCCACTGAATTTGCCCTCTGTGTCGACAAGGTTAAAGGGTGTTTGTCTTGTCACCACTATTTGGGAAGCTATTGAGATTTTTTTTTATGACTTTATGGGCCACTCGAATGGGTTTTTATTGCCCTAATGGTTTTATGCCGGCTTGTTAGCACACTTTGTGTCAAATAGACAAGTTGTGAAAATTGTGGAAGGTTTTTATTGCTTTCAATTATTTTATTGTTGTTTGTTGGTTGGATCTTTCCTTCTTTCTTTCTTTCTCTCTCTCTCTCCTAATTTTCGCTGTTATTCTAATATTCTTTTGCTTCTTCTTCTTCTTCTTCTTCTTCTTCTTCTTCTTCTTCTTCTTCTTCTTCTTGTCCAAGTCAAGAATTTTGACAATCGACAATACTAGACTTACCAAAACCCTAAAATATATCTACAATGATGGATTATTTTGTTTACTTTTCGTATGTTTACTTATTTCTTTATTTTACGCTCACAATACTCTTATTGGTCTCTTTCCCTTCTAGAGCTCCTTCATATAGGTACACCAATTTCATCTGCTAAAAATGGCTCTACAGCAGATGTTTCCCTAAAATGTACAAGAACACCACCTAGAACTGTTTCATTATAGTTTCCTTGAAAGCAACTTCTCTCCCGCCGAAAAGCTGTCTTGAAATATTTACGAGTTATGTTATTTTGGGGAGGTCTTTTAGAGCGTGCGACAGTGCGACACTGACATGACTGTCAGAAATGTTAGAATGCTCTCCCCAACTCCCATTAATACTATCTGGATACCACCCAATAAATCAAGATGAAAAGAACGTCCCCACAAAATGGGTATGCTTTTGCCATTTAAACATTTTTCTTCTTCTTAATGAAATTTTTTGAATGTTGTGATGGATGGGAACATTACTTTGATCTATGTCTTCCTACAGACATAATGTGTTTGCCAAAATATTACTATGTTTATTATAGTTTAGGAATTCTACTAATGGAAAAGCTGCCTCACTCTGGAAAAAATGGAAAGCTAGAGGTCGTGGGTTCGACCTTAGCAAGAGGAACAGTAAATAGTATGGTGTTGAACCACCAAACTCAAGATGCGAAGTCTACCACTCAAACCTCTACACCACAATAAATAATTTTATTATTAGGTATGTTTGGTTCAAATCATTAGTGGAGATGGCAAAACTACCAATTTTCCTATTACCTTGTTCGTCAAAGTCCCAATACGGCGCGAACGACATGCATAAATGCATATACATAGTTAAAGCGCCTAATGAAAAAAAAAAGTCCCAATGTCCAGCTCACTTGTGAAATTAAATTTGACGTTCGTTAATACGCCACTGATCGTTTTATTACGTCTCGACATGTTTATAGTCGCGTCCTTCGACCCCTTTATCTGGTGAGCTATGGCCTGATTTATTCGACCGTCCTGCACTGGCTAAGTCCTATCGTTTGTCGTGAGAAAAGCCATTATAATAAGGTCTGAGGAGAAAAAAAAATATGGGTTTAGAATTTTTAATGGAGTTTTGATATCTCTATTATAGTGATTATTATTATAATTATATCGTTTTGTAAGCTGTAATCCTCTGCGGAACGGGCAACCTCCGTGGCCGAGTGGATATCACACTAGGCTTGCACACTGGAGGTCCCGGGTTCGATTCCCGGTGGTGTCGAAGTTTTTTCGGCTCTGTGCTTGGAGTTGGAGGTGCACTCATGCACCCTCGTGAGACAAAGTGGGAATGTCTGCTTAACCACAAGTTATTTCATGAATCCTCTGCAAAGCGGGTAATAAGTAGGTATCGATAGCAGATAAAATTGGAATAATTTGAGATATGGTAAGCTGCCCTCTGAGCCTGAGCCTTAATAGCATGTTGTAATTTTGAATTTCATTACCTAAAAAAAAAGAGTTTATTCCGAGACTTTTCAGTATACAAAGTTGATTCCCAGAAAATTGGAAAATTGTATTCCATGTCAGCGAGATCCGAAAGAACGCACTAGAGTTGAGCGAAGTTAAGCGTGGTCAACACCTGGACGGCTGCGCCACAAAGGACACTGTTACTGGATGAATTCCAGGTAAAATGCGCCTTAAGGCGGACCCAGTAAGAGTTATCTAAGATCACACTTTACAACCCATTCCAGCACCGTGAAATTATTAAGTTATCGAATGAACATTAATAAATACATTATGAACATTAACGAAAATAAATATCGAGAAACACGTCTTGAAATCCTGAAGAAGAGGAGGTAATTTAGGTTTACCTTAACACCAGTGGAGTGTCTTAACTATAGGTTTCAGTAAATTGGATATTGCCTTGTAACCGCTAGGTCACAGGTTCAATTCTTGAAAGGACTGGTTTTCTATTATTCTGTTTTAATTCTTTCCTTGCTTTCGGGACGATAAGACTTAAAATCGTCTCTTTGGTCATGTAATCGCTCAATCAAACAATTTATTGAAAAGCTGCCTCACTCTGGAAAAAATCGAAAGCTAGAGGTCGTGGGTTCGACCTTAGCAAGAGGAACAGTAAATAGTAAGTAGTTGAACCACCAAACTCAAGATGCGAAGTCTACCACTCAAACCACTTTTTTTTTTTTTAAATTTTTACCTAAGCAGGGGAAAAGCCCCACTTTGGCCATATCTTTATTTTGTAATATCATTAATACTAATTACATTGTATAGATAATATAGATATACATATTAATAAATAAAATAAAATTTATATAACAATATCTTCTTTTCTTATATAATTAAAAAATTTCCTAAATATTATACGGTTGACGAAAAACCTTAGCTAGACCCATACCAGTGACTTTAAACCCCTATCAAGCAAAATGGAACGATGGATTCTCAAGCGAATTGGACAGCATTAAAAGCAGAAAAGAACCATCCATAAGGCAATTCCCCTTATGGATGGTTCTTTTCTGCTTAATGCTGTCCAATAGTTAAATATTTATTTAAAACAATCAACTCAATATATAAAACATCTCATCTAACGACGAGCCCATTGGCAGTGTTCCCATAGCCGCTGCAGAGTTCCCACGCTGAATCGCAAGAGATATTCTCTGCGTGAGAAATGCAGCAGTCCAATTGCTTACTCCTATCAGTTCGCAATTAATAAAATTGTGTATTTTGTGTTTTTTCAGATTCTTACTGCAACCATCTAAAATGACTGGTAGCCAGCAACGATGGCATGTTGAATGTACGAGCTCCTAATGGATCATTGAAGTTAAGCAACGTTGCACGTGGTTGGTATTCGGATGAGTGACCATCTGGACAATCACCTGGTGGCTTTCCCCGATTTTCTCTAGCTCTGTTTTCGATCCAATAGATAAGGTCATAAATGATGTGCAATAGAAGACAATAACCTAACCGATGAAAAGATCCAACTTTTATACGAAGATAAACCATCTTCATATGGAATTTACTTCTATCTTCCTCCCGCAAAAAGATAACGAAAATCCCTTTAAAATTTTCATTTTCGCTCTAATTTTTACCCGATTTTTTCCTTAAAAAAGTAGGAAAAAATCCAAGAAAAAAAAAGGAAACATCTATTCTTTTTTTCCTTCAAAAGATTAAGAATGAGAAAAAGAAAAGGCCAAGTAAAAAAAAGAAGAAGAAAAAAAAAAAAAAAAAAAAAAAAAACCGGGAGATAAAAATAAAAAATAGAAACATTGAAAGGGCGATAATACTTAGATTCTATTGGCTGTTACCATGGCAACTGTCGTTATGGCTGCTGTTAGATGGCCCTAATAAATCAACAGTGAGCGCCTGGAGAGCGCGAGAAAGAGCTAGAGAGAGAGAGAGAGAGAGAAAGGGAACAAATCTTGTAAATGTGTGTATTTATTTATTTTTTTAAGGTGCTTCTTTCTCTACGTATCTTGTATAATAGAAGAAGAAAGAAAAAAGGGTAATATCCACGGCAGTAGAGAGCATGTTATGCTCTCTCACTCACTCTACCATGAATTTATGCTCGCTCGCTCTCTCTCTCTCTCTCTCTCTGACTGGAAAAAAGTTCATACTGGATAAATTTACGCAACTCGTTGCAGTCAGAAATATTAATGTTCTTAATACTTCCCATTTTTATTACTTTATCTTCTTCCTTTTCTCAGGTCTGGACACGCGGCCAAATGACCGGTCCGGCGCCCCAGCCCGCCCCGATTCCCCCTCCACAATCCAGTGGCCGGCCATCCTGGAGAAGACCATCTTCGATCTCATCACCGCCATCAACACCAAGAACCGCCCCCAGCCGCCCCTAGGTGCACCCAGCCCTGCACCTAATCCTAATGACGAGAGTGAAGAGGAAGAAACAGAAGAGGAAAGTGATAATGAGGAGGAGGAGGAGAGTGAAGAGGAGGAAAGCGAAGAAGAGGGGGAGGAGGAGGAAGAAGAGGAGAATGAGAGTGAAGTGGGAGAAGAAGAGGAGGAGGAGGGCGAAGAGGAAGGAAAGTAAAAGAGAAGAGAGCTCTCAAGAGGAAGAAGAAAATGAAAGCGAAGTAGGAGGAAGAAAGTTAAGAGGAGGAGAGCGAGGAAGAGGGGGAGGAGGGCGAAGAGGAAGGAAAGTAAAAGAGAAGAGAGCTCTCAAGAGGAAGAAGAAAATGAAAGCGAAGTAGGAGGAAGAAAGTTAAAAGGAGGAGAGCGAGGAAGAGGGGGAGGAGGGCGAAGAGGAAGGAAAGTAAAAGAGAAGAGAGCTCTCAAGAGGAAGAAGAAAATGAAAGCGAAGTAGGAGGAAGAAAGTTAAAAGGAGGAGAGCGAGGAAGAGGGGGAGGAGGGCGAAGAGGAAGGAAAGTAAAAGAGAATAGAGCTATTAAGAGGAAGAAGAAAATGAAAGCGAAGGAGGAGGAGGAGGAAGAGGAGAACGAGAGTGAGGAGGGAGAAGAGAAAGGGAAGTAAGGAAATAGAAGGTTATCTAGAGGAAGGGGAAAATGAAAGCGAAGTAGGAAGAATGTGAAGAAAAGGGGGCGAGGGAGAAGATTTTGGTGCCAGCCAAGAAATAGGAGAGGAGGGGAAATAGAGCGAAAAGAGATGTGAAGGAGAAGGAAAAACAGTAGGAGGGGAAATGAGAAAGAGGACAACGATAGGAGAATGAAGGAAAAAAATTAAAATTGAATAAAAGCAAGATGAGAGGAGAAGAAGAGAAGAGCAGAGGAAATGAAACACCAGATAGTGTGGGAGGATAGCTCGCCCTGTGATCAAGAGGTCGCGGGTTCAAATCCCAGCCAGAGTTTAGAATTTTACCCTGAATATTGTTTGATAAATTTGCCATAACGGTAAACGTATTTTGCTGATTGAGTGAAGGGACTGTGATCTGATGTGTTGAAACTAAAATCGCGGCCACAAAAAAACCCCTACCTACATACGAGGTTAAAAATAATATCTTACTATCAAGGTATAACCGAAATGTCTTTTTATCAGAACTTATTATTTGTACAAACGTGTAAAATATTATGAGATATTTTAATTCTTCTTTATTTCTTCTAGTTCTTATAATATATATCTCTTACCACAAACTTTCTTCGTACGGCTGTCGTACGTAAAATTTTGTTTAGACTTTCTTCTTTTTTTTTCTATTGTATTTTTTAATTAGATTTCAAGAGTTATTATATCTATGTACCTAGGTACTTTATCTTAAAATATACCTACACCTTCTTTCTTTCTTTTTTTTATGAACAATGAAAAATTGGACTTTTCTTTATTTCCTTTTAACTTTATCTTTTTTTTTTTATAGTCTGGCTGAGGGACTATAAACAGAGAGTAGAACAGCGTCTAGCTAGGGGACTATAAACAGGGAGTAGACTAGTCCGAATTTCCTCACGCACTCACACTATATCAATAGCGAAGGTTGAGTGCGAAGGGCATCCCACTCGGAAAATTTTGTTTAGCCAAAACCAGTTGGCCTCAAAATGTATTTGTTTCTCTTCTATTTTTACATGTTAAAATGACATGTTCTAATTCCCCCCTTTCTCCACATTCGCATTGTTCATTATCTATGATTCCCATTCTATAGAGATGCACTGGATATCTTGCATGTTTGTTCCTCATTCTAATTATTGTAATAATCATCCTCCTGTCCATTTTTCCTGTGAACCACACATTTTGTAGAACGATTGGAAATAATTGTCTAAATTGTTTTCCTGTCATTAGGCTTTTATTCTCGTACCATGCTTGATATTTTCTTGTAACTGCTCTACCAATTTCAACAATAATTGTCTAAATTGTTTTCCTGTCAATAGGCTTTTATTCTCGTACCATGCTTGATATTTTCTTGTAACTGCTCTACCAATTTCAACCATTTTCATTTCAGGGCTTTTTCCCATGTCATAATTTTCTCCATTGTCCAGAGCAAGTCTAGCTATTTCGTCTGCTTTTTCATTACCTGGGATTCCCTGGTGCCCTGGAACCCACAAAATCGTTATTTCATTCCCACATTCAACTAATTTCTTGTAGTATTTTTTAGCTTCGAGGATTGTTTCATTGTTTAAGCTTCTCCATTCTGTTGATGTCAAGGAAGCTATGGCACTTTGGGAATCACTGGCTATTATTATTTTCATGTGATTGTATTCGTGATAATAAAGAGCTGGTTAACAGGCCGACGACAAACGCCGACCCCATCTGAACATGGGAAGAAGACCTTTATCTTTTTTTAGGTAGGTACCCAAACTTGTAGTGTTATTCTTAGGTACCAACCTACGTTACCTATTTGGCGGTGACGATATCACGCTTGCTTGTCATGCAGAACGTACCGGGTTTGATATCCAGAACTAACGAAAATTTCACACTTCTTTCGAAATTATCACTCGTACTTTTCAACGTGCTATGGCCGCTGGCTTCCTCTGACTTTTTTTTAAGAGTTTTAATAGAGGGAACTGTAACTGCTAGGGTCTTGTAGTACCGAAATCGAAGGAAGACAGGATAGGAGAAACCCATGGCAGCCGTTCCGAACACGAACCTTACTTCTTCAGGATAAAATCGGGGGGAATCTAACGCGCTACCAACCAAGCTAACTAGGCTGGCTGTTCTTTTTTTTTTTTTCAAGAGATTTGACAGAGGGAACTGTAACTGCTGTGGTCTTATCGTCCCGAAATCGAAGAGAGAAGGAAGACATGATAGGAGAAAGCCAGCCGTTCCGAGAATGAACATTTTATCCCATCAGGATAAAATCCGCCCCGGGCGGGAATCGAACCCGCGGCCTAGCGCTTACAAGGCAGACGCGCTACCAACTAAGCTAACTAGGCTGGCCCACATTGATTGGTCCGTTTTAAATAGTATTTAAAGTTTAGTTCACAAGCTAAGACATGTCTTTTTTCTGACTTTTTCTTAGGCGTTAGCAATGGATTGAAAGCACCAGTGCTCGATGGAGGTAGGGACCAGAAACATTTTTATTGAGCGTCTATGGGCTGAAAAGGGGAATAAAATGATTGAACGTCTAAGGGCTCCTTTGTAGACGAACGTGACTTTTGTGCATAATGCACAAGTACCTGCACCATCGGCAACACTGTTTGAAACATGTGTTATGGGCTTCGTAATTTTTCAAGCGGGTTAGATCAGTTTTTTTTTTAATATACCTTTTTATTGATCAAAAATGTCACAATGGGTTAAATTATTCAATATTTGATTTATTTTTCCTGCTTTTGATTTGATAAAACGGTTTGGACTTGGAAAAATTGTGTGCATAATTTTTCAAAATGGTCGCATACCTTTTCGGTTCGAACGCTTTGAAATAACAACGAGCACAAAAACGTATACAAGATCATTTCTCTTTGGATTTCTTTTCCTAACAACAAACCGTTCACGTTCACGTGATCACGTTCCTTTCCGTCCTCCATTCCACTGAAATGTGCAAAAGAAAGTGAATGAAACAGTGTGAATAACTCTAATTAAAATGGTAAGTTTTTCCTTTTCGTATTATTGTAATCCCTTTAATCTATCTACTGTAGAATCTTAATTCCCGTTCAATTGATTTTACAAGAGAGGTAAATAACTGTCGCCGAAATCCTGTACCCATCTGTGAGATTACCACTCTGAACATGTGGCTCCTAAAAGTCCCCAGATTATTACCGTAGGTAAAAAAATAGGTCTTTTTACTGTTAAAGAGCTGAGAACTTGAAGTTGTTGGTTATCTTCAATTTAATTTGTTAGACCTTATTAGAACTTGGGTAAAAGTAGGACCGAAATCGGCCTCTTATGGATGTCGAAAATTTCTAGGTTATCACTGTGTAACAACAAATGCTAAGGATTTATGGACTGAAGTTTTACCCTTCATTTGGCGACAAGCTATCAGCCTCCTCACATCAACTTTAGCCAGCCTGAGAGGGGCCGGACACACAAAAAGCCCAAACTGAGGCCTAGGTGTAGGGGCCGGTCAGCCCCAAAGGACGGGTTGAGCTTCTACGAATCTACGAGAGGGGCCGGGAAAAGCCAGCACAACACGATTTAGGTCTTTTTACTGTTAAAGAGCTGAGAACTTGAAGTTGTTGGTTATTTTCAATTTAATTTGTTAGACCTTATTAGAACTTGGGTAAAAGTAGGACCGAAATCGGCCTCTTATGGATGTCGAAAATTTCTAGGTTAGGCTGGAAGCTACAAGGCCCCCTCTTGCTCTCTCATTTAGGCCGGTGTTGACAGGCAATTCTCCCTAACCCTATGCGAGACAGCAATTTCGATTCTTGTCTAATTATCTAAAAGCTGTCCCCCATTGGAAACTGATAACATTCAACGTGTTATCACTGCTTACTTCATTAGCATTAAACTTGAAATTATTAGTATTGAACTTTTTTGTATCGAATTACACTAGGTTGACTAGGTATTTCAAGCTATTCAACCTCTTCTTTACAGGTGAACCTTCGCGGAAGAAACTGACAGCCAAACCCAAAGACACGCCACAAGCCGACAGCGAAGAGAAGGAAAGCGGAACTTGAAATTATTAGTATTGAACTTTTTTGTATCGAATTACACTAGGTTGACTAGGTATTTCAAGCCATTCAATCTCTTCTTTACAGGTGAACCTTCGCGGAAGAAACTGACAGCCAAACCCAAAGACACGCCACAAGCCGACAGCGAAGAGAAGGAAAGCGTATCTGTCCCCAAAGTCCTCAACATCAATTGAATTGGTGGCAAGTCTAACATGGCCTCACATATTTAAAGTAGGTTATTTCTTTTGGATTGTTTGTGTTCATAGTGTAACTTGTAATGTCCACGAACAAGATGCTTTTAAAGGTGTTGTCGATCTTGAAAGCAGCCAAGCACATTTGCAACCTGTGGGATTGTAGACTAGGAAACTCATAGCCAAATCTCTTCCTTTGACTTCAAATCCACCTTAACATTGGCATGTTTTTTCTTTTTGCTTTCAGTCTGTTGGAGTGGCCGTATTCTTGTTGTGGTCTATGGCAAATTCAAATTCTTCTAAAGTTATATTTCTGTCTAATATTTCGTTTTTAATTTTGTTGTTTTTCTTTTCTACTGTTTGTATAACTTCTGGGCATAACCTGTTACAAAATTCAGGCAAAAATTCTTCATCAACATGTACTCTTTTCCTTTGGGCTGTTGGTTTTTTAATCTTTTCGTTCTATTCCTCGCCCTGTTATATTTTTATTCCGTTCTTCTCTTGTTTTCTCTTTCTTCTCCGACTCCTCTTCCTTGCTCTTTTCTCCTTCTCTTTTTAGGTTCTCTTCCTTTCTCCTTGTTTTCAGCCTCTTTCTCTTCATCTTTATTTTTCTTTCTCTCCAAATCCTTCTCCTGTCCTTCCTATACTTTTTCATTTTCGCTGCCTCCTCCTATTGCAGCTTCTCTTCTCTTTCTATTCTTTCCTGTTCTTTCTCTTTGTCCTCTTCCTTCCAGGTTACATACCTATCGCTTTTCCCTTGCATATGGTTCTCCTCCTCTTCTTGTTGCATCGATTTCTACTTCTCCTTCTGTTTTACCTTTCTCTTCTTCATCTAATTCTTCCTCCTTCTCCGCCTCCCTCTCTTCCTTCATTTCCACATTCTCTATCTCCTCCGAATTCTCGTCCTCTCTCTTCTCTACTTTCTCTTTCCTTTCCCTCCCTCTTCGCTCCCATTTTGTCCTCTATCAATCCCTTCTTCTTCCCTTTTTCTCCCTTCTACAATCAGGAATCCCTGGGAAGGGAAAAATATTTGAATGAAAATTCCGAACCCGAGAGGGTCAAAATCTCCTCTTCCCTCCCTTCTCCCCCTTAACACCTCATTTCCTCCCCTCCTGTAACTCCTCTTCCCCCCCTCCCCTCTCATCCTGCAGGGGGCAGCTTTAGGTCCGGCTTAGAAAGCGGACGAGATAATATGAAAATTGCTGTTTATTGAGCACATAACTTAAGCCTGAGGGGGAGAAAGGGAAGGAAAGAGAAGAGGGGAGAGGAGGGGAGAAGGAAGTGGAGGGGAAATGTCCGTTTTTCCGCCCCACCTACCCCTACCGTTGGCCTTTACCCTTTTTTTATTACGCGTGAGGATATGTGAATATTAAACCTACTGGGTGATGTTCTGATGATTCATTCTTGTGATATTTTATATGCTTGTGATTGTGTGATACTTTGTGATATACTAGAATTTTTTTTCTGCATTATTGACTAGTAGTTCGGTGAACTCTGGTACCTACTAAATCCGGAAAATTTCCTCTAAGGGGCCCAAATTTTTGTCAAAATCATACTAACCGGTTTAGAAGTCATGGTGGAACAAACAAGAAGACAAGCTAAATGCAAAATCGCGTCGAATTCTGCATTATTGACTAGTAGTTCGGTGAACTCTGGTACCTACTAAATCCCGAAAATTTCCTCAAATTTTTGTCAAAATCATACTAACCGGTTTAGAAGTCATGGTGGAACAAACAAGAAGACAAGCTAAATGCAAAATCGCGTCGAATTCAAACTGAGAATTCACTTCGTTTGATCAACAACAGGGCTTAGTTGAAACTCACTAAAGGGCAATATGTTTTGTCAGAATTTTATGTTGTTGAAGGGACACTTTAACTGTAATATCAGGTTAAAAAGGGGTGAACCATTTATTTAGAACACCCTGTATATCAGAATGGATGTTCTAAAGCCCATAATACTTACTCGTCCATCGGATAATGTATGATTTTCAATGTAAAACCTTTCTCCCTCTCTCCCTCTCTCTCTCTCTCTCTCTCTCTCTCTCTGGTTATTAAACTTTCCTCTCCTTTTTTCAGATATCATAAATGTCACACTTCTTCTATCTCTCTCTTTCATTATGTTGGATTATGTATGATTTTCAATGTAAAACCTTTCTCTCTCTCTCTGGTTATTAAACTTTCCTCTCCTTTTTTCAGATATCATAAATGTCACACTTCTTCTATCTCTCTCTTTCATTATGTTTAGTCTCATTCTCTTCCTATCTCTACGAGATGTTTGGGTGAGGGCAGTCACAGCCTGCCTTGTAAGTGCTAGGTCACCGGTTCGATTCCCGTCCTGGGCGACTAAAGAGTCAGCAGCTTGATGTACTGATCAAACAAAAAAAGCTCTTAAAAAAATTTCCTTTAAATTGGAGTTCCCCTAAAATTCCCAGACCCCATTATGGACAAAAGAACTCCTCCATTAGATCCTTTGAAGTGTACCAACTTTCGGAACAACTTAATGAAACTGCCCTCGACGGTCGTCGAAATTAAAGCGCGGGGATTCTAATTGCTCTGTAATGGACTTCGTAAATGACCGCTTTAAAGGCGATTAAAAGGGGCTGAAATGTGACACAATGGTCAAAATGGGGAGAGGATAAATGGGGGCTAGGTCCTTGGAGATCCATTAGGTCTTTAGGAGAGGGGCTTTTTTGAGGAGGAGGGCCGAGATTGTCCCTTCTCCTCTTTGTAATCCTCTTTCTTCTTCTTCTTCTTCTTCTTCTTCTTCTTCTTCTTCTTCTTCTGCCTTCTTCTTCTTCTCCTCCTTATTCACCTCCTTCTTTTCTTCTTCCTTTTCTCCTCTTCCATTTTCTTCCTCCTGTAGAGCGATGGGAGGGGGGCGAGAGAGGAAGGCGAAATCTTGGAGAGAACTGATTTTCTCTAATCACTACGGGCTGAAAAATTCCCGGAGGGACGGACCCTGCTTGTTATCTTTTTTTTTTTCTTTCTCCTCCTTTTCTTTTTCTTTCTCCGGAAAAATTATGGGCACTGATAAAGCTGCTGGGTGTGGAGAAAAAAAAAGGAGAGACACTTTGAGAAGGATATCGCACAATGTGTGAAGAATGCACTTAAGTGTGTGAGAACCGAGAAATCATGTTTTGGGTTTAGTTTCATATAAGCTTAAACTACTGGCTCAGTATAGTAAAAATCTCACTTAAAAAAGGCCTTTTGTACCCCATAGGCCCAAATTCTGAGCAAATCCAATTCTTTAGATGTTTAGATGTTAACCGTATTTGTCAAATTTAGTCAAAAATAGACAAACCGTTCAGATATAATGCCAAAACAAATGGACTGGCAAAAAATAACTAAAGACCTGTTGAAACATCTACTATTTTTAATAAAAAAAGATAAGGGACCCACACCTCAGTATGCTGAAGTAAAGGTAATGCTGAATAATTGATGATCACTTGATCAGTCAAAATAGATACAGATATCAATCAACTCGTACTTTAAGAAAAAAATATACTTAAAAGTACCAACTTTTTAGTCAGAACACCCGAAAGCTCAAAACCAACTCACCTAAACCATTTGAGAAAGCAAGAAAAAAAAAAAAAAAACTTTTAGAAAAAATAGCAGAAAAAAGGGAAAATTCTTCTCTCTTAATAAAAGTTTTTAATTTCCCAGTAGACCTCCAGAAAGAAACACTGAGGAGGAGGGGAAGGAGGGAGAGAGAGAGAGGGGGGGAAAGAGAGGGGAAGGAGGAGGGGGAGGAGGGGAAAGAGAGAGAAAGAGAGGGGGGAAGAGACGGGGAAAAAAGAGATTACTGTTTAAGGAGCTAGAGAAAGGCCTATCTTCCACCTCCTTCTCATTAGAGGAGGGGAAACGGGGACATAGAAAGGGAGAGAGTGGTAGGAGAAGCCGAAGAGGTGGGGAGAGGACAGTTTAAAGGGGGGAGGTATAAAGCTGTTTTTAATGGTGGACAGGGAGAGTTCCAGGGGGGAGGGGGAAATGGGAAAAATATGGACAGGATTAACACGATTGTTAGGGTAAGGGCTGAAAATGAAGGACATTTAGGTATTTGTGCCCATGAAGGATTTTGAACCCAAATACCTTTTTTGGAGGATGTTGAAGATTTTTTTTAATCTTAACATTGCTCTGATCGCCTGCTCTTCTACTGGCATTCTTTGATTTCTTTCTTTAGTGAAATAACATGTACATTTAATTTCAGTAGGTATAATCACAGGGGGACCAACAACCAAACCAGACCAATCACGTGTCCTACATTTGGGCTGCCGACCGTAAACACTTTAAATTTCAAAGGATGTTTCACATAGCAAAATCCTGCCTCCCATACTCAAAACTCGCAAGTTGTACTGCGACAAAGGGGTTAGGTAGAAAGCGTGAGGAAGAGAAGATACCCTCTGGTTGAGGGGGGAGGGGATAAAACAAGGAGAAGAGAGAGAGAGAGAGAGAAGGAAAGTGGTATTAAACTTGTAGTTTCTTTTTTTCTTCTCTCTCTCTCTCTCTCCCTCTTTCTCTCTCTCTCTCTCTGGTCGTATGTAGGTTCTTATTCATATTGCCTTAGAGATAAACATTACTTATCTTTATTTCTCTCTCTCTCTCTTCTCGTTTTTTCTCTGGGTTATCTCTTTTTTACCGCCATTTTGAATTTAAAAATAAATACAAGGAACGTTGTTTCGTGGGTTTAAATCCTAAAATATGATATCAGGAGAGGTTTTTTTTTTCATCTAAAAGAAATATTAAGTCATAAATGTGATTTATCGTTATTAAAAAACAAGAAGTTGTTTTCTTCTTCTCCTTCTTCTTCTTTTTCATCTTCTTATGTCTGTAAAATGTATTAGGAATGAGATTTGATTTTTAAGAGAGAGAAAGAGAGAGCGAGCGAGAGAGAGAGAGAGAGAGAGAGAGAGAGAGAAAGAAGACAAAAAATGTTGAAGCTCACCAAACATACAGTCAACCTTACAAAAATTTCTCGTAGGTACTTACACATCAGATGAAGTCCTTTTAATGGTTACCTCATCAAATAGTCACTTGAACATTTTTAGAGATCATCAGAGATGTGATTTCCTTTTCTTTTCCATCAGAAATCGGTAAAGCTAAAGCCGTAGGTAGGTATTATAAAGCAGTGATTTTCCCTATCTTCAGGGCACCCTCTCATAATTAGCTGTTGACCCTGGGCACCCTGAACTCTCAAAGAGGGCTGATAACGCCTCCACCATTTTTTTTTTTTTTAAACTCTTTCCAGTCATAAATTAGATTTAAAATATGATATCAGGAGAGGTTTTTTTTCCATCTAAAAGAAATATTAAGTCATAAATGTGATTTATCTTTATTAAAAAACAAGAAGTTGTTTTTTACTTTTTTCTTCTTCTTCTTCTTCTTCTTCTTCTTCTTCTCTCGTCTTCTTCTTTACATATTACATAATCTTGGTCGGGAATGAGGTTTGAATTGGAAAGGAGAAAAAAAGAAAGGACAAAGAGAGGGTCTTATTTAAAGCAATAAAGCCCCATTAGAACATGAAGGTCTATTCTTACGATCTTCTCCTTCTTCTTCTTCTTCTTCTTCGCCTTCTCCCGTGTCGGCGTTTTTCGTCAGCCTCTCAATCAGCGCTAACTAGGGTGATTGCTTTGGGCTGACATTTGGTTTTGGCTACTATCGGCTACTCTGGCGACAATCAACCTCTCCAAAATTGCTCGTACACCCTCAAGTCAAGTGCTTAGGAAGGTCCTCTGCGGTTCAGGACGAGTGACAAATAGTCAATTGAACATTTTTAGATATCCGATTGAACTGACCATAATTTTGTGAATTTGCCATCACAAATCGTTAAAGCTAAAGCCATAACGTCACTTCATGTAGGTGGGTATTATAAAGCAGTGATTTTCATTATCTTCAGGCCACCCTCTCATAATTAGCTGTTGACCCTGGGGCACCCTGAGCTCTCAAAAAGGGCTGATAACGCCTCCATTTTCTTCTTTTTTTTTTACTCATTCCAGTCATAAATTAGATCGATAAGCCGAGAAAGCAAAAGACTTATCGTCTAATTACTTTATTAGATATCAAAAAGTAATTACCAATAGGCTTATCACAATTTATTGAGTTCTCTTGCCAGTTGGTTTGTTTTATCGGATAAAATGTGCTTTTTGTCCTACATAAAGAAGTAAGATAAGAAAAAGTTAGGAATGGATTTCTGGACAGCACAAGACTTTTTCACTCTTTCTTTCTTAGAAAAAGGCTCAGATTTTCTGAATCGAAGGAAGCTGGATTCAAAGAATTTAATCCATTACAAAGAAAATCCTTAAAAATTTTGTGACCTCCTTTTAAATTTACATGATTTAAACCTAGAATTGGAATATACCAATGTACATTTCAAAATGTTTTTAAACCTTTTATTTTCTTTCTATAGCCTTTATTTCGTCTTCCTTGTCTCTTTCGTTTTCTATAGATTTCCTCTAACATTATCTTTGTTTGATAACGCTCCATTGACTTTAATGTGTTTGAACTTTGCCTCATGAATGACATTACGATGTTATTGTTGTCTATTAGAAACTTTTCTCAGATTCAATTTATTTTTTTCTAAATTTCTTTACTTTCTAGCTGATACTTTTTTGCAGATACTTTCTTTGCGAACGAGATCATGGGATCGTTTGTCTTACAGCAAACAATACATAGAACTTTGAAATTTTTTGAAGAAACGGCAAGACTCAAAAGAAAGGTACAGTCAGTCCATTAACTCAGGGTCATCGGGGTTAAATGGCTCAGTAAATTGGCTCAATATTATTCAATAACCCATCAAAGGACATGGTAGGCCAGCTAAATGGCAAGGTGTCTTTACTTGCGATTAGCATTAAGACAACAAACTAATGCTAACAGTACACACTGCACTTTAATCGAATAAAGCAGAAACAGAAGCATTCTTGAAAGCTCTATGAAAAACGTAACTATTTCAAAACGTTAAAAAGCTTTTTGGCAAATTAGAAAAAAAGTCTTATCTCTTTCCCTCAAAGAACAATTTATTTTTTGGAATAAAAAACCCATTAGACAGTTGTATAGTTGGTGGTGAGCATTTTCTCTTGAAAAAGATTAAAAATATTAAACTTTCAAATGTTGATACTGTTCTCAAGATGTTTGAAAACAATGAGGTTTGTAAATGCAAACCAAACAGTCTAAACACTATTTAGCTGTGTTTGAAATTTGAGCTTTTTCTAGTTCTAAAGACAAACGAAAGTTGGGGTGTTTTTAAGAGAATTAATCCCTTGAGTATATCGTTTTATTGTTCAGGTTCAACGACACCTAGAAATTAAATGAAAGTGACTAGAATATCTATCTAGAGATTCTTTCGAAAAGTGTGGTCAGACTTGGTCTGGTAAAAGAGAACAAGGGGTGAAATCAGAAAGTGGTATTATTTAAGAGCTGAAATAAGAGCTGTCAACCATTGATAGCTGAAATTTTTTAGAATCAAATATCTTTCACCATAGGTATGTAGTAAGTATCTCTAATGTTTTGACTACCTAATCTATTCAGCCGCTTTTGTTCTTTTCCCAATATCCAATAGCGCTTCAAAATTAAACAAAAAATTCCTTTGACAATAGAAGAAGTTGAAATGGCAGCACATTTTTCCAATCACGTATCGCTCCTAAATCGAAGCATTCTTGAAAGCTCTATGAAAAACGTAACTATTTCAAAACGTTAAAAAGCTTTTTGGCAAATTAGAAAAAAAGTCTTATCTCTTTCCCTCAAAGAACAATTTATTTTTTGGAATAAAAAACCCATTAGACAGTTGTATAGTTGGTGGTGAGCATTTTCTCTTGAAAAAGATTAAAAATATTAAACTTTCAAATGTTGATACTGTTCTCAAGATGTTTGAAAACAATGAGGTTTGTAAATGCAAACTAAACAGTCTAAACACTATTTAGCTGTGTTTGAAATTTGAGCTTTTTCTAGTTCTAAAGACAAACGAAAGTTGAGGTGTTTTTAAGAGAATTAATCCCTTGAGAGAATTGTTTTATTGTTTAGGTTCAATGACACCAAGAACAGTAGAAGTTGAAAGGGACAAGAATATCTAGAGATCCTTTCGAAAAGTGTGGTCAGACCTGGTCTGGCAAATGAGACCAAAGAATGAAATGAGAAAGTGGAATAATTTAGGAGCTGAAAAAGGAGCTGCCCATCATTAAGAGCTGAAATTTTTTAGAATCAAATATCTTTCACCATAGGTATTAGGTATGTAGTAAGTAGGTATCTCTAATGTTTTGACTACCCAATCTATTCAGCCGCTTTTGTTCTTTTCCCAATATCCAATAACGCTTCAAAATTAAACAAAAAATTCCTTTGACAATAGAAGAAGTTGAAATGGCAGCACATTTTTCCAATCACGTATCGCTCCTAAATCGTCATCAGTCGATGAAGGAAAGCAATATGGGCAAAACTTCCCTCAGCAATATTGCTGCTATTACTGATGGCGTTGGTAATGATGCTTATAATAATACTAACCATAATGGTGAGGCTGGTAAAGAGAACACTAGAAGCATGTTGAAAATATTTCAAGAAAGAGAAAATAGACGGCCTGTGTCTATTAAGGTGTGTCCACACATAGTCGACCGGCCGTCGATCGACATCGATTCACAATAAATTCACATTGATTGACGGCCGATCGACGGCCGCCGACAATGTGTGGACACACCTTTATAGCAACCAAATAAAATAGTCTCTGGGAATTAACCGACATACCATTTTCTGTACCTCCAATCAGCTTAATCGAGGGAAAAGTCTTCCAGGAGTACTAGGGCGATATTATGCTTACTTTTTAACAACGGTATTATAGCTGTTTTTTGGACGAATAAACGCAAAATATTTTCGAACTCTTGACGTTCGCTTACCTCCCGCTCCAATCTCGGTAGATCTCTCAAACACACTCATACCACCATTCTATAATCTCCCTGCTATCGAACCAGCAACTTTTTAGTTAGAAAACCACGGGTCAACAATTTCAAGAGCCGCTTTCGCTTCATCAGTAGACACCATCACGTTTTCAAGTCCCTGTAAAACGTCTTTTATTATTGCTGCAGCCTTCCTTTCTTTCTTCTACTTCTCTTATTTTTTCCTTTACCTTCTTCTTCAATGTCTTCTACTTCCTCTCCACCTAGTTCTTTCTTATCACGAATTCTTCTTACCTCTTGTTCTGTGTTCTTCTGTTTTCCACGTTCTTGAGAAAGCTCTTCTACTTCTTCCTTTGCTCCTCACATTCTTTTCCTGCTCCTTAACTCCTTTTCCCTCCATTCCCTCTTTTTTCTTGTGTTTTTCCTTTAGTTTCTTTAATTCTTATCCCTCTTCTTCGAATTCTTCTTCTTACCCTGCTGTCTGTTCTTTTGTTCCCCTCTTCTCCACCTCGTTTCTATTGTGCTACGCTGTTGGAATTTTGATTAAAAGCATCTCTATTCTCTAGCAAGCTCTTGGTGAACATATTTTATGAATTCTTTATGTTCGTTTCTACCCAAGATGTTTTTTCCTATTTTGTCTTTCACGTTTTTCTTGTTCTCGCTTTGCAGCATCGTCTGGTGGTTCTTCTTCTTCTCCTTCTTCTTCCTAAATTGTCTTTTATAGAATTTCTGAGGTATGCATATAACATCCTCATTCCAACTACTTCTTAAGTTATGTAGAAGTTCAAGCAGAACTTATTAGTTGCATATTTATGTATTGACATTTACAAATCACAATGCAAGAGATGTATTTCAAGGGCAGAAGAATAATGAAAGTGCAAGTCTGCAAGTTTTAGGATTTGTTTGGGTTACCCATGAACCCATCCAAAAGTCATTCCTCAAGTCACATTCCCCTTTCCCAGCACTGCATGACAGCAATGACAAGAAAGAGGAAGACCCTCTTCAAAACTAACAATCTTGCAATTTTGTCTACTCGTGCTTTTTCGACCGTCTCCCCATTTCCTTCTCCACCTCTTCCTTCGTCTCCAACTCCATCTATTCCTCCATATCCTTCTTCTCGTTCATATACTCCTCCTCCTCCTCCTCCTCCTCCTCCTCCTCCTCCTCATAAAACCAGCATTTTATCGCCACCTCAGCACTATCATTTCAGCCACTGAATTTGCCCTCTGTGTCGACAAGGTTAAAGGGTGTTTGTCTTGTCACCACTATTTGGGAAGCTATTGAGATTTTTTTTATGACTTTATGGGCCACTCGAATGTGTTTTTATTGCCCTAATGGTTTTATGACGGCTTGTTAGCACACTTTGTGTCAAATAGACAAGTTGTGAGAATTGTGGAAGGTTTTTATTGCTTTTAATTATTTTATTGTTGTTTGTTGGTTGGATCTTTCTTTCTTCCTTTCTCTCTCTCTCTCTCTCTCTGTCTCCTAATTTTCGATGTTATTCTAATATTCTTTTGCTATTTCTTCTTGTACAAGTCAAGAATTTCGACAATCGACGATACTAGACTTACCCAAACCCTATAATACGTATATATCTACATGATGAATGATTTTGTTTACTTTTCTAATATTTACTTATTTCTCTATTCTATATTCCCAATACTCTTTTTTTAGTCTCTTTCCCTTTTAGAGCTCTATCATATAGGTACCTACACAAAATTCATCTGCTAAAAATACCTAGTTCTAAAGCAGATGTTTCCCTAAAACGTACAAGAACACTACCTAACTGTTTCATTATAGTTTTATAGTTTCCTTGAAAGCAACTTCTCTCCCGCCGAAAAGCTGTCTTGAAAAATTTACGAGTTATGTTATTTTGGGGAGGTCTTTTAGAGCGTGCGACACTGACATGACTGTCAGAATGCACTCCCCAACTCCCACCCAATAAATCAAGATGAAAAGAACGTCCCCACAAAATGGGTATGCTTTTGACATTTAAACATTTTTCTTCTTCTTCTTCTTCTTCTTCTTAATGAAATTTTTTGAATGTTGTGATGGATGGGGACATTACTTTGATCTATGTCTTCCTACAGACATAATGTGTTTGCCAAAATATTACTATGTTTATTATAGTTTAGGAATTCTACTAATGGTTTTTGTAATATCTACATATTTTGAGGGAGGTATTTATTCTTTTTTTTTTTGTGCCAAGAAATGATATGTTGCCTGCTTCATTATTTTCATTCATTCTTGTTCATTTCTCCTATTTCATTCTCTTTTATTCCTCCTTCTACTTGGCATTTGTTTTGTTCGTTTCCATTCAAAATGTTCCTTGGATTCCTTTTCTTTTGAGGCAAACATAAAAATTTACCCAGTAAATCAAGCAACCTGGTCAAAAATTTCGATATTTACCCTAAATACCTATCCGAGTAAAAATTGTCAAGATCATTAGGTAGGTAATTATTATATTAATAATAATCACGAATCAGGCTATTTTTTTTTTTTTTTTTTTTTAAGTTAGGAAGTTTCGGTATTCTGAGTTTTCGATCTTCACAAATTCTGGAAATACAAAAAAGGATCTACCATTAAAAGGAGAGATTGTTTCTTGTTTAATCATCTTCCAAGAATGGGTACATGTTCGAAACTATGGTTTCTAAAGGACTATTCTACTATAAGACTTCTTTGCCCTGTTCCAGCTTTTTTCAGGGCTCTAATCCCTCGATAGGGCTCTTTAACATGTTAATAAATGGCGTTCGTACTTGTGACAGACAGCTTTATTTCGTGAGAAGTGTGAGAGTGAGAACAACCCTCAAGCAAAATGGACAGCAAGGGTCCCATAATATTCAAGTCCACACAGATTATTAAAAAACGTGTTCATAGCACATTTGTATTTATATATTTACTACTATACGTGTTCATAGCACATTTAATTCAATAAAATAAAAAAAATGCATATCAACTGCATACTCGTAAATTGTGCATGTGCAGGATGCAGTTTTTAATTAAGATCTCATTGTCTGTGCGGTAATGCATTTGTGGTCAGACATTTTGTCCCATGTCCGTTATCCTGTAATAATGGACATTTTTTCCCTTCCTTTTTACTGATTTTCTATCAGCTTTTTAATCAAGTTGGTTTTTTTTCTAAATTTCTTTACTTTCTAGCTCTACTTTTTTGCAGATACTTTCTTTGCGAATGAGATCATGGGATCGTTTGTCTTACAGCAAACAATACAAACATGGAACTTTGAAATTTTTTGAAGAAACGGCAAGACACAAAAGAGAGGTACAGTCAGTCCATTAACTCAGGGTCATCGGGGTTAAATGACTCAGTAAATTGGCTCAATATTGTTCAATAACCCATCAAAGGACATGGTAGGCCAGCTAAATGGCAAGGTGTCTTTACTTGCGATTAGCATTAAGACAACAAACTAATGCTAATAATTCTACTTTTTTTCTGCTGGCCAAACGAGTTTTCTATTAGGTTTTCCTATTTTTTATAGCGATTTAGTGTGATCTAGATATGAATTATGTGGTTTTTAGGGACCCTCGGTTTTCAAATTGGCTTCTATTTTCTACATTCCACATCTGTTAACAATTCTATAATCTACATGAAAGTAAAAAAAAAAAAATTATCTATCTTAGTTAGCTTGGGAGGTATCTGAAATTTTTTTCAACACATCGGCGTATGATGTGATGTCTAAAAATGAAATTTCGTATGTTTTAAATCAACAACAAAGGCCCTGAATTCGTGGAAAATGAAATGGTTTAAAAAATTGTCTTTAAAACTCTATACAAAACGCATTAAAAAAACAATCTTAACTCTTTTTTTTTCCATTCTCTTCCCATTTACACAATGTCCTCTTGTCCCATGGCGTTCTTTCACAGTTTATTTATGACCCAATTAAATTTTAATTTCTAAAATAATTCCTTTACCAGCGGGGAGACTCGAACCTTTTGATTTACAATTAAATTAAGGACTGACTCACCATTTTTTCACCATCAGTTGAATCCAATCGATGGGAATATCTTTTACCATTTTGGAACCTAATAACTTAATTTTATGTTGAGAATATCGAGAAACCAATTTAGCGTGAAATTTGATGACTAACCTACTAAATTTTTGGGTTAAGTTAGGTATTAAGGTAGCCTTATCCTACTATGACAAGAAAAACTTTCTAATCTTTTTTTTTGCTGGGGGTTTAATATATTAACTGAGGCCTATGAATCGGCTATTATCTTATACCATACTTTAATACTCACCACTGAGATGACGATCAGAACGTCTGACAGACCTAGGTCTGTTGACAGAACGAAATTGGCAGAAAAACCTTGAGACAGGTCTATCAGACCGTCTGAGAAGCTTTTTCCCCCACACATGTGCCGAGGATTTCAGTCTGACAGATGATCTGAGTGTAAATGGTTGACATTAATACCCTAATGGACAAAACTTGGGCCCAGACGGTTATCCTCGACATTGCCATGCCAATTCAGTTAGCATGGAGGGTAGAGAGAGCGTTTATCTTGTAAGCGTTATATAGCGGGCTCAATTCCCGTCCGGAGACAACTTCATAGATTCTACGAATCTAGTAATCCCATACAGCCAGCCTAGTTAGCTTAATTGGTAGTGCGTCTGCCTTGTAAGCGCTAGGCCGCGGGTTCGATTCCCGCCCGGGGCGGATTTTATCTTTTAGAATACTCAAACCATAGATCAATACAAGGTCAATACAAGACTTTTTTACTCTATGTATATGAACATATGCCCTAAAATGCTTCCTAACCGAGATATCGAGCAAAAAGTGCAAAAGTTCGGTTTGCTCTATTTTTCTTACTAATGATACCTACTCACCTTTTATTTAGGAGGTTGGAATGAAAATAAAACAGTCGGAGGCCGTACATCTAATAATAAAACCGAGATATTGGGACAAGTTCTCTTGTAGGAAGACAGTTGATCTTGGATTGAAACAAAGCCTGTGTAGTGGCCCTGCTCAACTCTGGTGTAGTGAATTTTGAGCATTCTGGCTTGAATAAAATTAAATTAGCATACCCAAAGCTCCACAGGCACGGATTTATGATAACAGCTTTTGATCGATATCTTGGTTAGGAAGCATTTTAGGACATATGTTCATAGAGTAAAAAAGTCTTGTATTGACCTCCTGGATCTATGGTTTGCGTATTCTGAAAAAAATTCCGACCACCCTGTATACATTATTATGTTAATTATGTATTAGTATTATTACTTTTTTTTTTCTCAACAGGTTTGATCGAAGAGAGAAGAAAGACAGGAAGAGGGGAAAGATAGCCATTCTGAGAGCAAACATTATCTGTTCAGGATGTCATGAGAATTGAACCTGGGGCCTAGCACTTACAGGGCAGATGCACTACTCTCCAAGTTAACTAGGCTGGCTCTATATTTGTTTAATCTTAACATTTTTCCCATGTGTGTTCCATGTTTAATATTTACATTTCCCTGTGTTTGTTTCATGTTCTAGTGAATGAATGGAAGGAGCATTACAAGCAGACTGTCCTAGGAATGCCACATCTGGTCAGCTTTGGTTCTCACTTCTTTCTGGATTTATGATAACGGCTTTTGATTGATATCTTGGTTAGGAAGCATTTTAGGACATATGTTCATAGAGTAAAAAAGTCTTGTATTGACCTTCTGGATCTATGATTTGCGTATTCTGAAAAAAATTCCGACCACCCTGTATACATTATTATGTATTAGTGTTATTACTTTTTTTTTCTCAAGAGGTTTGATAGAAGGATCTGCAACTGCCACAGTCTTATTGTCCCAAAATCGAAGAGAGAAGAAAGACAGGAAGAGGGGAAAGATAGCCATTCTGAGAGCAAACATTATCTGTTCAGGATGTCATGACATAAGAATTGAACCTGGGGCCTAGCACTTACAAGGCAGACACACTACCCTCCAAGTTAACTAGGCTGGCTCTATATTTGTTTAATCTTAACATTTTTCCCATCTGTGTTCCATGTTTAATTTTTCCATTTCCCTGTGTTTGTTTCATATTCTAGTGAATGAATGGAAGGAGCATTACAAGCAGACTGTCCTAGGAATGCCACATCTGGTCAGCTTTGGTTCTCACTTCTTTCACGAGAAGTTGAGATTCCTCGTACTACCACGCTACGGGTGTGATGTTCAGAAGAAATTCTATGAGTTTGGAAGACGCTTCCATCCCAAGACTGCATTTACTTTGTGTTACTATATTGTAAGTATAACACTGTAACTCGTAACTTAGTTTTATACGAGTTTGGAAGGCGATTCCATCCCAAGACTGCATTTACTTTGTGTTACTATATTGTAAGTACACATTTTAAAAGAATAAACAAGACAATCATTCTCCTGAGCTAAAACTCTGTTTAAGGGTTTTGTTTGTCTCTCTTCCCAATAATAAAAAAGATGTGTATTTCATCATCATTTTTATTTCATAACAACAAAACAACTGCTACATTAGACTTATTTTGTTCTGTGTCATGGCCATCTCGTAGCATGTCTCTCATCAGATGGGCCAGAAGAGACAATACTTCCCATGTAGGTGCTGGGTCAACACAAAAACACAACAAGAAAGAACTTGTTGAAACATTTGCAATCAAATATGAGATTTCTTTTGTTTCTTTGTTTCAATCAGGAATCAGGGCATTTAAAGCAAGAGCTTTTGCATGGCAAGTAAGTGCATTACTAACAGTGTCCCATTCAATGACTTCCATTTTCTCCATTTTTATTTTCAGATTGACATTCTAGAGTACATTCACTCTCACGGCTACGTGCATAACGATATGAAAGCATCGAACCTGGTGCTAGGGTGTCCACCTGGAGAGCGCGAGAAAGAGCTAGAGAGAGAGAGAGAGAGAGAAAGGGAACAAATCTTGTAAATGTGTGTATTTATTTATTTTTTTAAGGTGCTTCTTTCTCTACGTATCTTGTATAATAGAAGAAGAAAGAAAAAAGGGTAATATCCACGGCAGTAGAGAGCATGTTATGCTCTCTCACTCACTCTACCATGAATTTATGCTCGCTCGCTCTCTCTCTCTCTCTCTCTCTCTCTCTCTCTCTCTCTAAGTTAGGTAAGGTAGCTCCTGAGATTAGATATTTTTACATACCTAATTAATTTTTACTTTCTATTACTACAGTATAGCGGAGCTATACTAGTAATGAAAGTAATTTAATATAGACTTCATACTTCATAGGTGTTGCGTCGGTTGACGAAAAACCTTAGCTATACCCATATCAGTGACTTTAAACCCCTATCAAGCAAAATGGAATGACGGATTCTCAAGCGAATTGGACAGCATTAAAAGCAGAAAAGAACCACCATCCATAAGGCAATTCCCCTTATGGATGGTTCTTTTCTGCCTAATGCTGTCCAATAGTTAAATATGTATTTAAAACAATCAACTCAATATATAAAACATCTCATCTAACGACGAGCCCATTGCCCATTGGCAGTGTTCCCATAGCCGCTGCAGAGTTCCCATGCTGAATCGCAAGAGATATTCTCTGCGTGAGAAATGCAGCAGTCCAATTGCTTACTCCTATCAGTTCGCAATTAATTAATAAAATTGTGTATTTTGTGTTTTTTCAGATTCTTACTGTAACCATCTAAAATGACTGGTAGCCAGCAACGATGGCACGTTGAATGTACGAGCTCCTAATGGATCATTGAAGTTAAGCAACGTTGCACCTGGTTGGTATCCGGATGAGTGACCATCTGGACAATCACCTGGTGGCTTTCCCTGATTTTCTCTAGCTCTGTTTTCGATCCAATAGACAAAGTCATAAATGATGTGCAATAGAAGACAATAGGTACCTAACCGATGAAAAGATCCAACTTTTATACAAAGATAAACCATCTTCATAGGGAATTTACTGCAATCTTCCTCCCGCAAAAAGATAACGAAAATCCCTTTGAAATTTTCATTTTCGCTGTAATTTTTACCCGATTTTTTCCTTAAAAAAAGAAGAAGGAAAAAATCCAAGAAAAAAAAAAAGAAACAATATTCTTTTTTCCTTCAAAAGATTAAGAATGAGAAAAAGAAAAGGCGAAGTAGAAAAAGAAAAAAAACCCCCGGGAGATAAAAATAAAAAAATAGAAACATTGAAAGGGCGATAATACTTAGATTCTATTGGCTGTTACCATGGCAACTGTCGTTATGGCTGCTGTTAGATGGCCCTAATAAATCAACAGTGAGCGTCGGGAGAGCGCGAGAAAGAGCTAGAGAGAGAGAGAGAGAGAGAAAGGGAACAAATCTTGTAAATGTGTGTATATTTATTTATTTTTTTAAGGTGCTTCTTTCTCTACGTATCTTGTATAATAGAAGAAGAAAGAGAAAAGGGTAATATCCACGGCAGTAGAGAGCATGTTATGCTGTTATGCTCTCTCACTCTCTCTACCATGAATTTATGCTTTCTCTCTCTCTCTCTCTCTCTCTCTCGGGCGAAGTTATTGATAACTCAATTAAGTTACATGCAACGCACTCCTAACTTATCGAGTCCTTCTTCTACTTCCTCTCCACCTAGTTCTTTCTTATCACGAATTCTTCTTACCTCTTGTTCTGTGTTCTTTTCTTCTGTTTTCCACGTTCTTGAGAAAGCTCTTCTACTTCTTCCTTTGCTCCTCACATTCTTTTCCTGCTTCTTAACTCCTTTTCCCTCCATTCCCTCTTTTTGCTCGTTTTTTCCTTTAGTTTCTTTAATTCTTATCCCTCTTCCTCGAATTCTTCTTCTTACCCTGCTGTCTGTTCTTTTGTTCCCCTCTTCTCCACCTCGTTTCTATTGTGCTACGCTGTTGGAATTTTGATTAAAAGCATCTCTATTCTCTAGCAAGCTCTTGGTGAACATATTTTATGAATTCTTTATGTTCGTTTATATCCAAGATGTTTTTTCCTATTTTGTCTTTCACGTTTTTCTTGTTCTCGCTTTGCAGCATCGTCTGGTAGTTCTTCTTCTTCCTCTTCCTAAATTGTCTTTTATAGAATTTCTGAGGTATGCATACAACATCCTCATTCCAACTACTTCTTAAGTTATGTAGAAGTTGAAGCAGAACTTATTAGTTGCATATTTATGTATTTCAAGGGCAGAAGAATAATGAAATTGCAAGTCTGCAAGTTTTAGGATTTGTTTGGGTTACCCATGAACCCATCCAAAAGTCATTCCTCAAATCACATTCCCCTTTCCCAGCACTGCATGACAGCAATGACAAGAAAGAGGAAGACCCTCTTCAAAACTAACAATCTTGCAATTTTGTCTGCGAAGTTATTGATAACTCAATTAAGTTACATGCAATGCACTCCTAACTTATCGAGTTGTTGGGGAGGGTAATTTATAGACTAGAACTAATGGGTCTATTATTAGGTTTCACGTTTGTGTCCTCTCGGTTGATAACGGGTTAATATATCTTCTGCGGAACGGGCAACCTCCGTGGCCGAGTGGATATCACACTAGGCTTGCACACCGGAGGTCCCGGGTTCGATTCCCGGCGGGGTCGAAGTTTTTTCGGCTCTGTGCTTGGAGTTCGAGGTGCACTCATGCACCCTCGTGAGACAAAGTGGGAAAGTCTGCTTAACCACAAGTTATTTCATGAATCCTCTGCAAAGCGGATAATAAGTAGGTACCTGTAGCAGATAAAATTGGAATAATTTGAGATTTGGTAAGCTGCCCTCTGAGCCTGAGCCTTAATAGCATGTTGGAATTTTGAATTCAATTACCTAAAAAAAGGAGCTTATTCCGAGACTTTTCAGTATACAAAGTTGATTCCCAGAAAATTGTATTCCATGTCAGCGAGATCCGAAAGAACGCACTAGAGTTGAGCGAAGTTAAGCGTGGTCAACACCTGGATGGCTGCGTCACAAAGGACACTGGCACTGGATGAATTCCAGGTAAAACGCGCCTTAAGACGGACCCAGTAAGAGTTATCTAAGATCACACTTTACACAACACAACCCATTCCAGCACCGTGAAATTATTAAGTTATCGAATGAACATTAATAAATACATTATGTAAATAAATACATTATGAACATTAACGAAAATAAATATCGAGAAACACGTCTTGAAATCCTGAAGAAGAGGAGGTAATTCAGGTTTACCTTAACACCAGTGGAGTGTCTTAACTATAGGTTGTAACCGCCTGGTAACCGCTAGGTCAGAGGTTCAATTTCCGAAAGGACTGGTGTTCTATTATTCTGTTTTAATTCTTTCCTTGCTTTCGGGACGATAAGACTTAAAATCGTCTCTTTGGTCATGTAATCGCTCAATCAAACGGAATAGAATAGGTACCTACATAGATAGGCATCTCGGTAGAATAGAACAAGTAACTTCCTAGGAATCTTAATAAGTCATCTGTGGAGCCATTATACCGTCGAGACTGGAAAGTGGGAAGCTCTTCTTCATAGGAGAAAGCTTCTTAGCTTGATTTCCACTATCCATTCAGATCACGCTCCAGTCACAGTACGTTCAACGAACGGTCAAATCTAGGTGAAGAGAGTGGAGTAAGCCCACTGTGCCTTGAAACTTGAACAACTGACGAAAACATCGACTTTTCAGGTTGGTTCATAAGGTTCATAATTAGGCCTTTTAAAAAATGAAAAATACTTAAAATCAAATTTATACCTGTAGTTATTTAAACTTTTAGGCTATAGATCGAACAACCTACTGTCACTGTTCATCATCATTGGTTAACAGCCGAGGGGCTGGTTTGCAGTAGTACGCCATGATTCTCGATCTTCTGCTTTCCTCTTCAGGTCGTACCTAGTATGTTGTCACGTTCATGTCTCTCATGATCTGCTTTATGTAGATGTTAAAGCGACCTAAAGGGGAGAGGAACTTTTAGTACTCCGTACTCTCCCTCTCAGAATGCCTTTTTCACTGTTCACTGTCTATCCTCAGAACGGTAAGTTAATATGCATCAAAGAGTGTATAAGTTTGTAGGCATAAAACAAAAGATTAGGTAGGCATAAAATACCTACATAAGCATAAAGAAAAGTTTATGGTTTAAAAAAATTAGGCTGATCATAAAGGCCATGTAATGAAGCTGTTAGTACTCTAAATACAAAGCGATGATCATGATGAACATGCTAAAACAGAGGCAGTAAAAACAAGTTTTCATAACATGTCCCACCCCTCCTTTCTGGGTCAAACCACTACACCATCACAATAAATAATTTTATTATTAGGTATGTTTGGTTCAAATCATTAGTGGAGATGGCAAAACTACCAATTTTCCTATTACCTTGTTCGTCAAAGTCCCAATGTCCAGCTCACTTGTGAAATTAAATTTGACGTTCGTTATACGCCACTGATCGTTTTATTACGTCTCGACATGTTTATAGTCGCGTCCTTCGACCCCTTTATCTGGTGAGCTATGGCCTGATTTATTCGACCGTCCTGCACTGGCTAAGTCCTATCGTTTGTCGTGAGAAAAGCCATTATAATAAGGTCTGAGGAGAAAAAAATATGGGTTTAGAATTTTTAATGGAGTTTTGATATCTCTATTATAGTGATTATTATTATAATTATATCGTTTTGTAAGCTGTAGTTCTGAAGAATTCAGTGTGGATTTAGTCAATAAATCTGCCACAGCACACTGGAGTTCTATGGCTTCTTGGTGAGAAATGGTATGGATTTGTTACTGACTTGGTTGTTGACTTTTTTTTTGTTACATGCCAAGATCTTGATTTCAAAGAACGACTTTGTAAAAAATTAAATTTTTTGGATTGTAAAAAAAGCTAACTATCTGTCCATGTATTAGTTACCTGTCTCACTTCCAATAAGGCTCTTGAAGTCTTGAGAGATATATCCTGGTTCCAAGGATGAAGAGAAAGAACACTACTACGAACAAGGAAGAAGAAAATAATTGAAATTAGTGGAGATGTCAGAATTCCCATTCCCAATTTTCCCATTTTTTTTTTTTCTTTTCACCTAGTAAAGGGGACATCTTAATCCTGTTTGTTTTTATTAAATTTCTTTCCTTTTTTTTTCCTTGTAAAATTACCTACTTATAATAACATCCCAATTGACGCAGTAAAACTAATGTTGTGCCCATAAAACAAAATCATAAAATCATTACGCTACATGTTTTCATGTTATTTTTTTCCTCCATCACTTGCATTTGTCAGTAGCATTTGTTGCAAAAAAAAAAAAAAAAAAAAAAACCCCCGAAGTTTCAAAAAAAAAAAAATTCAAGAAGGGGGATTTTAAAAAAAAAAAAAAAAGCCCGAAGTTTCAATATAAACAAAATTCAAGAAGTGGGATCTTAAGAAAAAAAAAATAAGGGATATTCTCCTCCTCCTCCTCCTCCTCCTCCTCCTACCCGTTCTTCTTTTTCTTCTCCTCCACCTCCTTCTTCCTCCAGAAAAAATGGGGGAGAAAGGGTGGATTATATTTATATTTATTTACTTGCAATAATATAGAAAAAGAAAGAAAGGTCTAATGGAGGAAAATGCTATTAAAGTGTTTTCTCTTATAAAGAACGGAAAAAAGGAGGAGGAGAAGGAGAAGGAGAAGGAGGAGGAGGAGAAGGAGGAGGAGAAGGAGAAGGAGGAGGAGGAGAAGGATGAGGAGAAGGAGGAGGAGATGGAGGAGAAGGAGAAGGAGAAGGAGAAGAAGGAGGAGGAGAAAAAGGAAAGGAGGATCTGAGGGAGAGAGGGATTTCCTGTATTCCGAAGTACAGGATTATTGTCTCGCTGGAGGACGTAAAACTGAGACAAAACCAGCCCTGTCAAGCCACAGACAATAACACTGGCTCTTTTGAGGGTACCTGAATGGGACTATGGTCAAGTCCGTCTCAGGAAGTAGGGTACAACGACATAATTATGTACCTGAATATCCCTCATCAGACCCCTACGATTTAGGGGCCCTGAACTAGCTCTCTGGCCTCGATGACACCTCTTGGTATCCTCTTAATGGGATAGTAGATGAACTCACAGATTTTCTCTAGAATAAACCTGAGTGTGCAGACTCTTTAGAGGTGCTACAGGTGAATTTTAGAGAAACTGGGGAGGTTGAAATATACCAGTGAGGGTACTTCTAGGTTACATCAAGGCCTTGGGATAACAGACCTATCAAACCCCTCATCCCTCATTAGACCCCTTCAGTTCGGGGGCCCCAAGTAGCTCTCTGGCCTAGGCACCTCTTGGTATCCTCTTAATGGGATAGTAGATGAACTCACAGATTTTCTCTGGAATAAACCTGAGTGTGCAGACTCTTTAGAGGTGCTACAGGTGAATTTTAGAGAAACTGGGGAGGTTGAAATATACCAATGAGGGTACTTCTAGGTTCCATCAAGGCCAGGGTATAGCAGCTTGGGCAGGGGAAAAAATACTGGTCACAATAGATCTACAGAGGTCGCAGTGTTAATTGCATACTCTCTTGGGAGAGGAGCAACCAGTCCCATAATAAATAAAATAAAATTCTTTCACCTTGGATAAGGTTATTTCTGATGTCATGAGGAGAACGGTTGAAGCGTGCCGGAAAGCGCGCGAACGTCAAGAGCTATAGGACGAAGCTCTGCGCGTGCCGGGACATGCGAAACATGCCTTTCTTTCACCTTTCACCAGGCTTTTTGGTTTTCTGGACAAAATTTGCACCACCACATTCGTGTTCCTGGTAAAAAGATCTTTAATTTGATATATAGGTCGACCAGGTTTGGATAAGTCCTTCTATGGGAACGCCAGCTTGGGACTAGAGATTCGCTACTAATGACTGGGAAGTTCTAGAACTTTTCACCAATGACACTCCTGGCGTATAAAATTGAATCAGACTATCTCCACTAATAACATTACTTGAATATCAATAACATACAGACAGTATGTGGTGCTGTAGGTGTAGATATCTCCACCAATAAGTACCTAGGTACCAACGAAATTTGTACGTATAATTGACTGGATTCCATTTGGTGCTTTT